>NC_135499.1:159177461-159342461 GCF_052857255.1 Amblyomma americanum | reverse complement strand
TCTTCAATTTTACCTTTAACCTTCAAGTGTCGGTAATAGCATAAGCAAGTTTTTATAGGGTGATGGTGCATGCTTGGAGTTACCCGTGAGAAGATGGAGTGTGCTGTTTAATTCGTGCGGAGGATTTTCACTTGAATCAGCAATCTGGTTATCATAAGAGCTTGTTCGCCAATGGCATAAGCGTAACGCGAACGAAAGTGGTTCTTTTTAATGCGGAGAGAATCTATTATGCGAATAATACAATGCCCACAGATGCTGCGAGCTTGCTGACTGCGGTTACCCTTTGGGATATTTTGAAAGCAACGTGTGGTGCGCGTTTGCATTCAAATTCCTCTTTTATGCAAGGCGTCGACCAGAATATTGCTTCCATTTTTTTAGCATAAACGATGACATTTGACGGTTCTACTTGAAACACGCCAAATATGTTATTAAAAATTAAACCGCTTGTTTCATAATTACGTACGTTATAAAGCTCTTTGCTAAGAGACTGAAATATGCTACTGCCCGCGGTGAACACCCCCCTGATTTTTTTATGAAATATGCAATCCAATCTAACGTTTTCAGCTGCCCAGTGTAGCAAGTAATTTATATGGTTAGCTGAACTCCAAATATTGCAGCATTTTCGTTACATCTTTGGTCGAACACAATGCTTTGCTGAGCAGTTAATATGAGGTTCTAGCTCAATGAGATGATAGTTGTGAAAGTGCGGCAAATTCTTTCCCAATTACCGCTTGCAGTTGTACAGTGCTTGAAAATAGAACTGTTCACGTGCGTGACATATCTTCGAGATTTGCATTGCAATACAACATTCCCACACATTTCTATGCTTTTATTGAAAACGGCATATTTGGTGCGTTTAAAAATAAGGCATCGTGTTTCATAAATTTGTTATGTTCTGAAGCGTGGCTTGCTGGGCGAGTTGATGCAATACGTTTTCTCGGTGAAACTAGCGTAAACGGGTGTGAAACCAGGGTCTGTTTAAGCTGGTTTCACGCAAACGGACCCTGCGTAAATTCTCGTCTCAAAATAAACATGGATTTCCTCGAATGCTTGACCGAAGTCTTAGCGCGTCGGGAGGCGGCCTGTGTTTACATACGTCAATCGCAAGGCTCGCTGTAGATTGAGGTTTGTGCCCAATTTACAGTGGAATCTCTGTATTTAAACGAAAATATGCACCAACTAGCCCCCAAGAAAGTATTATTAAGCTGTTGTGTCTCACGTAGCCCATATGTCATTTCGCTACGTTTAACCCTGAATACCTAAATCACTGTTTGAATAGCGCCGTGCTGCACTGATAACTTAAATACCTAAATCACTGTTTCAATAGTGACGTGCTGCATTGATAACTAGTTATAAGGAAAGAAAACACTGTGTATCCGTCTCACGCTCGGTGGAGTGGTTCAGGTGTCCATGGATGGAGGAAGTAGTGGAAGAAGCAAGAGACATCGTAGCGGAGGGCGAAGAATAGATTTCGCGCCAATCTATAGATCAAGGGTACTTAAGAGGATAGAAAGGACCCAGGGAAAATATTGCACAAAGAAAGGAGTTTAAGATAACAAACAACACACCAGCCACGTTACGGCACCAGTACAGCAGGAGAAACAACGCATTCCGAGCCAGAACGGTCAGCGTTCCCTGTCTGTCTCATTGTGGGTTGTAAATGAATTCCGAAGTCGCTAATGAAAAACATAAAATTCAAGGCAGTGAAAAGCTCATGCGCAGCTTAAGATGGAGTCGCTTTCGTCGTTAAAGTCGTTGTGGCTTAAGTAACAGGTTGACTTTCTCGCGTGCTTATCATTCTTTTCGTAGCCTCGATTTCGTTGAAGAATGCACGCGGCTATAGATGCTGTTTTACTACAGACATCCCCATGAATGCATCCTGCCTAAAGAAAGCTCGTAATATTTAATTTCATTTTCCTTCGGGGCAGTTCAGCAATTAAAAAGAGGGCTGGCCGGTGCAGCGACATGGAAGGTGCCTTATGTAACACAGGTGATCAGAAAATAGCGACTTAGACGTGGTAAAATCGTCCATGAAGAAAAATAAAGCTGGATGGTAGTTACATTTCAAGTTTTCAACAAAGGATTCAAAATACGAGTTACAGCACGTCGGTTAATGTGCAAAACTCCACTTTTGTGTGCGAGATCAATTCGCAAGGTCATGCAGTGGTGAAAACTAAACATTTATTGGTACAAGGTGTTTATTGTGGGAAAAACTGTGAAAAAGCTATAAAGTTCATAATAATCATCGAAAATTCTTGCGAGAGACGCAGACACGGGAAAAAAAGAGGGTATAACAAATCGTTTTTAACCCGTACGCTTAGTCGACAAAGCTAGGAAAAACTTGGGGAAACTAAAACAAAAAAGCAAAAAGAGCTAGCTGACCCGTCCGCAGCACTTTCGCCGTCGCTTCCTGTCGTTAATAACACTCCTTAAGTCGTGACGTCACCGGAAGGCAACGAAGGAGGGTCGCCGCCTCGAGCGTGCCACGTCATCATGCGCCTCGCAGGCGTGAAAAATGCGTCCGCCGGGTGCGCAATTAATCACGTGCCCATCTGAGCGCGCACCCTCTCCGCCAACTACGGCGCGTTTCCTACGCATCCGTCGCCAAGCGCTTAGTAGCTGCGCTGGGGTGCAGAGCCACAGCTCCTCGGAGGTCGAGGTTCCGGGCATCTTTCTGTGCTGAGCTCCGCATTTAACTAAGGCTCCGCCACTGCCGCGCTAACTTCAAAAGAATAGCACTTCAGGTGGAGTGTTTTGCTGCTCTAAAAACGCTTCTACACGCATCGTATATCTGATATTCCAGGAATAGGCGGTGGCCGTGACAACTTTGTGTTACGGAACGTACCTTTATTTTCTTCAGAGTAGTAAACGTGACAGACGTAATAAAGGGGGTGGAATGCGTGTAACCCAGTGGTGCCTGGGAAATAAGCTGCCGGAATTTTAACGAGTTCTTACGAAATTTCGCTCTTATCAATCAGACAGTTTTTAGACAGATATTAAAAACACACTGCTTAAACAGTGTACTTGTCGCCTGTTAAAGACAATGCAAGGTAAATGGAGCTTCTTTACCATGGCTATTTCTGCGTAGCGTGGGCAGACGACACTTATTTTCTTTACAGGATATTCTGATACTTGTGTAGCATTTTCAAAGCAACAAACATTATTGAAGACTACGCCTTTAGGCGATGACTCTGGCGTTTTACAACTTAATATTGAGATTTCTTTCCTTTTTCGAGTCTGTACAAAGTAGGCTGGTACCCCGTACTGCCAAACAGCCCCATCTCACGCTCCGATTGCTGTACGAGCTTTTCTCCTTATGCATTGATCTCTGTTTGGTGAAGTTTATTTCGAGGCACCCCATAAATGCGCGAAAATGATACGTTTACAGGAAAAAGAATTCCAAGGACGTTTACCTAATACAATTTTGACCGCAGTTCTTATGTTGAGCGCTCAGCAGCGTGTTTAGCAGTTGCATTTGCCTCACTAATCGCGTTAAAAGAACAGGCCAGAAGCACTGTGCCGCGCTTTTTCGTCACGCTGCCTGTAGGTTTTGTTGTCTGTTCACTCTGCTTGCGTAAGCACGCACGATTCGTTTATTTCTGCACTGCCTGCGTCAGTAGTGGCGCGTGCGTTATCACCATAGTCACCGTAGCCATCACCGTAGCCGCGCTTATGTAGCCGCTTGGGCTTCAGCCGCGCGTACACCTTGATCCTGACGTCGACTTCACTGAGCCTCTGCTCAGGAGGCGCGTTTAGCAGGTACGTCCGCCTCGCTCATCCGCCCTCCCTACGCCACGTGATTTCAGTGGCAACCACCTTCCGTTTACAAAATCGCTCCGGCGCCGCCACTAAATCCTGCGACGATTCCAGAAAAGCTACGCCATAAAAATATCGAACTATAGGGCGCACCTTACAAGCGCACGCTTTCCTCATTACTGTCGGATGTCATCAGCTTTCTTTCCTCGTCGGCAAGTGCGCACCAACCCATTCTCGTGTAGCACCCTCTCTTGGGCGGAGCCGACAACCCGGCTAGCGCGCGCCACCCTGCGAAGAGAATAAAGATGGCCGCCTGTTCATGGTCACTGACAAGTTATCCGGCATCCGGTTTCTTATCGACACGGGCGCGGAAATCAGCGTGGTTCCACCGACTAAGGCAAATCATTCCAAGCCATCAGGACTGTCGCTCCGTGCTGTCAACGCCTCGTCTATACCCATGTATGGGCTACGATCTCTCACCCTCAACTTCGGCCTACGCCGCACTTTTCGATGGGTCTTCGTCATCGCGGATGTGGTTCGCCCGATCATCGGCTCAGACTTCCTCTCCTACTTCGACTTAGACATCAGCGTGCGGCATCGTCGCCTTACCGACGGTCTGACTCGTCTCTCCATCTCGGGAGTCTCGTCCGACCTTGCTCCCATGGGCATTCGCACGCTGATACCTTCCTCTCAGTTCGAAAAAGTGTTGGCGGATTTCCCGGAGCTCACTAAGCCATGCAACCTCACTCAGGCGCCTAAACATACTGTGACACACCACATCGTCACCCGGGGTTCACCCGCAGCTGCTCGACCGCGCCGCTTGTTTGGAGACCGTCTAGCTATCGCCAAACGTGAGTTTGACCACATGCTGGAGCTCGGTATTATACGCCCGTTGTCCAGCGCGTGGGCGTCTCCGCTGCATCTAGTGCCCAAGCGTGATCCCGGTGACTGGCGTCCCTGCGGCGACTATCGGGCGTTGAATGCCAACACTGTCCACGACAGCTATCCGCTGCCCCACATCCAGGACTTTACATCGCGCCTCGCCGGCTGCGCCATTTTTAGCAAAGTTGACCTGGTTAAGGCGTATCACCAAATTCCCATTTAACCCGCCGACATACCTAAGACCGCCATCACGACGCCCTTTGGTTTGTTTGAGTACGTCCGGATGCCTTTTGGACTACGCAATTCGGCTCAAACCTTCCAGCGGTTCATGGCTGAGGTCACGCGGGGCCTACCGAGTGTATTCGCGTACCTTGACGATGTCCTCATCGCCAGCCCTACACCTCATGATCATGAGCAAGACCTACGTGCTTTGTTCAAGCGTCTACAGCACTACGGCCTGGTTGTGAATGCCTCCAAGTGTGTTTTCGGTGCTTCTGAGCTCGAGTTTTTGGGTGATCACGTATCCTCAGTGGGTATCCGCCCTCTCGCGTCCCACGTCCAGACATCGAGAATTTTCCCCTGCCCACAACCCCGCGCCTCCTGCGACAATTCCTGGGGCTGGTGAATTTCTCCCGCCGCTTTATCCCGCACTGTGCAGAGCTACTTTGCCCGCTCACCGACCTCCTCCGGTCAATCGCTGGCCCGTCCTCCGCAATCTCTTGGTCATCAGAAGCCCAGGCCGCCTTTACTGCTGCGAAGCAAGCAGTCGCTAACGCCGTGCTTCTAGTCCATCCGCGCAACGATTCCCCTACGATATTGATGGTGGATGCCTCCAGCGTGGCCATCGGAGCCGTCTTACAGCAGTACATTAACTCCGAGTGGAGACCATTGTTTTTTTACTCTCGGAAGCTACTTCCTGCTGAGACTCGCTACAGCGTCTTCGGTCGAGAGCTCCTAGCCATCTACTCCGCTATCCTGCACTTTCGGCATTTTGTAGAAGGATGCAAGTTTCACGTGCTAACCGATCATAAACCGCTGGCATGTGTGTTCCGGACCAATTCATCGAAGTACGTGTCACGTGAACTCCGTCATCTCGCTTATATCACGGAGTTTACTACCGACATCCGGCATGTGAAAGTTGCAGCCAACACCGCCGTTGACGCCCTCTCTCGTATAGTCGCGGTAGACGCTCCGTCTTCCACCGTCGACTGGGCCGCATTCTCTTCTGCCCAGCAGAATGACGATGAGCCCGCCGCTTTTCGAGCGAACCCTCGTTCTCTTCGATTACGGCTTGTGCCCCATCCTTGCTCGCCTGAGCCCTTGTGGTGCGATGTTTCAACGTACTTTCCTCGCCCTTTTGTTCCGGCTTCACTACGTCGCCCTATCTTCCATTCTCTCCACGACATATGTCATCCAGGGATTCGGGCTACTCAGCGCCTTCTCACTCAGCGCTATGTTTGGCCCGGAATCAACGCTGATGTGCGTGCTTGGACGCGCCGGTGCCTACCCTGTCAGTCGACCAAGATCTGTCGACATACCAAGACACCTTCCCAAGCCTTTCTACCCCTGGCCGTCGTTTCGACCATGTTCATCTAGACATCGTGGGCCCTCTACCCATCTCTCGAGGCTACCGCTATATCTTGACCATAGTCGACCGCTTCACTCGCTGGCCGGAGGCAGTCCCTATTCCTGACATCACCGCAGAGACTGTTTCGCACGCCTTCATTTCTGCGTGGGTATCTCGATTTGGTTGTCGTTGCACTGTGGCGACCGACCGTGGACGCCAGTTTGAATCCTCCCTGTTTGCTTCCCTTGATAATATTCTCGGCGCCAGGCATTGCCGTACCACTGCATATCACCCGTGTGCTAACGGCATGGTGGAACGCCTTCACCGCCAATTGAAGGCCGCACTCGCTGCCCACCTCAATTGCGCCTCCTGGGTCGACTCCTTGCCCCTTGTGCTGCTTGGTCTAAGGGCCGTCAACCGAGAAGACTTACAGTGTTCAGCTGCAGAGCTCGTGTATGGAAGTGCTTTGCGTCTTCCAGGCGACTTCTTTACATCCCAGCAGCTTCCAGCCCAGCCCCAGGAATTCCTCCAACGCCTGCTGGACTGCGTTAAAGACCTCCGGCCTACTCCCCCACGTCCGTCCCGCCACCATAACATTTTCGTACACCCCGACCTGGCCACTTCGACCCATGTTTTTGTGCGCCGCGACGCTGTCCGAGCTCCACTCACACCGGCTTACGACGGACCTTTCCGCGTTCTCCGCCGCACCCGAAAACCGCCCCCATCCTCCAAAACGGCCGCGAAGAGACCGGACGAGAACCGGCGTATTCAGCATGGTACGGCCGATGGCGAAGAGACCGTCAGTCTAGACCGCCTTAAACCAGCTTACATGGAGACCGCCCTGGAACGACTCCCAGCGCCTGACCTAGTGCTCGAGTGCCATCGCCGGCCCTCCGTCCGTTTCGACTTCCAGTCTTGGCGGGGGGCCCTGTAGCACCCTCTCTTGGGCGGCGCCGACAACCCGGCTAGCGCGCGCCACCCTGCGAGGAGAATAAAGACGGCACCTGGTCGTGGCCCGTGCAGCCACGGCTGGCAGTTCTGTTCTGGTGTCGGCTCGTAGCTGTGGTCTCGTTTCCTTCGCTCCTGAGGCGTTAAGCCTACACTCGCATTTGCTGGCTCAACTATAACACCGGTTGGTTCACATTTACCTTTCAGTATTATGCGTTAAGCCTACACTCGCATTTGCTGGCTCAACTATAACACCGGTTGGTTCACATTTACCTTTCAGTATTATGCGTTAAGCCTACACTCGCATTTGCTGGCTCAACTATAACACCGGTTGGTTCACATTTACCTTTCAGTATTATACACCGTCCCGGCTTGACGACGTCTTGTTCATTAAAAGGGAACGAAGTGAACGTAGTGTGAGCATCTCTGGGCCGGAAGTTTAACATTTGAGGGTAGCTGAGTGGGGCCTACGTCCGGTAGAGAACTCAACTTTGCTGATGAGGAGGAGGTGACTGAGGTGACCAGGAACAGCGAGCTTACATCGGGCGCGGTCCACGTTCGTGTCAAGCGCCTTGTTAACGTGTCATTGTCGGTGCTTGTGAGACTTTGCTCAGCCTTTCTCTACTGCTGTATACAGCTGTAGAATACATGCTCATCTGTACAACAAACTGTTTCTTTTTTCATGAAATGGTGAGACGAGACCTCTTTCCCTTCGGTCTCTCTCCGGCCACACCCCAACTCTAGCGTAGAATGAGCGCACAGGAATCACCTTCCACTACTTGCAGCACTACACAATTGAGCAATTCGCAGCATGAAAATCCGAGATATAACGCCACATGCGCAGAGCCAGCTGACATCTCTCTTGCACAAAACTGGAGAAGCACAGCGACACCCGGGGGTTTGCTGGGGAAACCCTTCTTCAGACACGCATCTGCAAACTCGGAAGGCACGAAATAAAAAAAAAAGATATGCGGGAGCTTGTTGCGCGAGTGATGCTCGGCACCGCAGTCTGCTCCCTGGAGGGAAAGGAAGTCCCCTGTCTCCCGACCATCACTCAGCCAACCCCTGCCCGTCCCAACCGCCATTCCCCTCAGCGCCAATTTCGCACGCTCCAATTAAGCACGCAAAGTCGGCCCGAGATTGCATGCTCGCATCAATGGAGACGCTTACGAGGTCGCTCCCCTTATGGGGCTTTAAAACCCATCCAAACAAACCGTCCGCCACCGCGTCGGTTTTGAGTCCCGCTTGCATGCGGGAACTCCACTGGCGCCCGCTTCGCCTCGCTGTGCCGGCAGTGATTCGTCACGGTGGAGAGGGCGGGGGGTTGTAGTGTAGAATCATCCCTCCCCAAAACATGGGCCGGCCGCCTGCGTTTTGTTTTCCTTCGTACCCCGATTCCCTCCCTATCTCTGCGTTCGTGCCTCGACGAGATCTGCATAGACGGCACGAAAAGGGAGCGGCGCTTTTGTGTGTAGGCGGCGCGGTTGGAGATGATTTATCTCTGCGGAGCGGCGGTAGGCCCACTTCTGCAATGAGAGCGTAATTACTGAGAGCTCTACTCGTATGGAAATCTTCGAGGAAAAAAGAAAGGATAACATCCCCGTGCCAGTAACGAAGTTTTAGTAATATCATTAACGAATGTTTGCTGGAAGTTTTCGCTGCCTCTAGTTCAAGTTTTGTAGAAGTTAGGCGGTTCGCAAGTTAACTATTAATGGCGTTAGTTATTACAACACTTACACCTTAAGCAAATGCCAAACTCAGTGAGATTTGTTATATCATATTATTTGTGCTTGTCGTTGGAGACGGCCCCATTCACGAGAGGAATAAGTTCCTCCTCCCTCCTTATATAAAGCTAATTTTCAAATTACCTTGGAGCGCGCTTCCTTATTAGCGACGTGAAGAAAGCCCTAAAAACTATTTTTAGCATTGTGTGAAAGAATTAAGCCAACCGCCACTGAAAGCAAGTAAAGCATATCGAACATTTTTACTGATGGCGTCGATTAAACTAAGAAATTAGGATTGTAATCCTTCTTAAATGAAAGATAACGCAACAGAAAGTAAAAGAAAGTACAATCACCTGCTTCCGATAGGATCCGAACCCACAACCTCCGCATGTCACGCATGGTACTCTACCAACTGAGTAATACGTCGGCTGTCCAACCTTCTAAATTTGAGTGTACTTGTGCCTCCTGTAGCCTAACCTTGAGGTTGTCCACTAGCGCCGCTTTCAACCATAACGGCGGACATGGGACGTTTTGTCATACATACGTATATCCTAATCGGCTCATCAATTCCTTCCCATCTGTGGGATCATGTCTCACAACGCGCATGGCAAACTTTTCCGGCCCTAAAGAAATTACTGACCTATGCGCAGGCAAATTGGGGGCAACAACGAGTGGGCAAAATAATAGCTGGAGAAACATTACCGGCATCCCTTCAGTGAGGCCTCTTTAATTGTTTTCCTTGAATACAGCGCTGGTGCCGTACGGGGTGCCCCGGCGAAAATAAATATTAAAATAAGAAATATTGGCACAGGGGGCCATAATGAGACTCAGACAACGTTTTTGTGAGATAAAAATTCAGTAAAAATAATTAACAGCGCCGAAGCAGTTTCTTGTCAAGGTGAAAAGGTAATACGTCATTGGGCAGCTAGAAGACACCATAGAGTTTAAGAACTGTGGAGTTGATGCTCATGCTGCAGTGAAGTAGTAACTAACTTTCTTTTAAAATCTGACAAGATACAGATTGTATGAATGTTAAATCTAGCTATTCAAGAATTTTTGGAACATCGGCCAGTTTACTTGACTTTTTTTCTATTTCAAATAGAATATGCATCGAGCGCTACATAGTACGAATGCCGCATTTTTTCACGAATTACCAGTAACAATAAATAAAATTATCCGATGTATTCCTTTGTGATGCGTAAGAGGATCCCTTGATCTAATAACTGTATAGTCACGCTTATCCTCAGACAAACGAAGGCACTGCTTATATTTGTTTATCTGTTATTTATTTGTACACCAGACAAACAACGAATCGTTTTCAAGTACAGGTATCTCGACGCCCGCTGTTTGACCTTGGAGGCAAAATGGACACCGCCTTAGTTTACGGCTTTTGTCTGGAACGCTTCAAGTCACCTACTAAACTCAAGAGTCCTCCAGGGAGCCCCACAGATGATGTGACCCCAGTGCCTCCACAATCCTACCCCCCCCCCCCCCCTATTTTTCTTCCCTTGCTCGCTCGCACAAAAGGGAAATTGTCGAGTCACTCACCGAGAAAAACAGCACGACTCCCATCGGAGTCACCGCGCTCATCAGTGCACCTTTCGGTTTTCGAAGCCCCGTTCGGACTGTGCTCTTTGTCCGTGACTAAGTCGCCAATGTCCTTTCTTATTTCTGGCCTCGCAAATAAAAACAAAAATAAAAGTATAAAAAGAAACGTATGCGGCTCTGCGGGATGCAACGGGACTAGGAGCAAAAATGAAAAGGAGGGGGGAGCGCAGAGGGAGCGTGTATTCGCGCCGCCTGTCGCCAAGTGGCGGCAGCAGGGGGCGCACCAGTCGGCGTGGCGCGTTGTGGGGAGTCGCTTATAACGCTGAGTCACGTCCTCCAGCCTGGCCCACGCCGCTAGGTTCTTATTATTCTCCACGGCTGATTCTTCTCGAGGGTCGATCCTCGCCTCCCCCCTTCCCCCCCCCCCTTCTCTCCCTTTCTTCCCGCTGAGTGCGCGCACAATGCAGTACCCACGGAACCGAGCAGACCCGCTTAGTACCCACCAGCTAAGCTCCCGCTGCCTCCTATAGGGGCGAATCGGAAAGCAGAATAAGAACTGTACGACGCAATAACGTATTTTCACGGGATTTTCCTTGTTCTCTTCAAAATAAAAGAATCCTACTCAAGCCCACCATGTTTTAGATCCGCACCCCACTCCCCCTTTCCATTGCCACTCTGCCCTTATCCCCGCTCCGTGCTTCCATTCAGCGCCTGAACGCGTCCTTTTAATTCCTTAAGATAAATAAACAAAGATTAGCGGGCTAGGCCGCGGCGTTTCTTAATCCGCTGGGTGCGGAACCGTGCGTTTTGGTTCAGGCGACCTGCCATTTTAGAATGGCTGGCTTGTGCCGACGCATTAGTCCCTCTCGCGCAGCTCCCACGGAAAGCGCGGGGGGGAGGTATTTTGTTTCGTGAAACCCTTCGGTGCCGATGTTTACGATTCAGCCGCTTCGCCATGTTCGCGCGTCCCGCATTAGAGACCGGCAGGACGAAGCACCGACTCGAATGACGCCGAGCGTGGCTGACTTTCGCATAACGGTGGTGTCGCGATACGCGAAACCAAAGGATAAGCAAAGGAACCGCAGCGACATCAATGGAACACATCTGTTTTAGCGTTAAGTTTGCGCCAAGTTCTCTTGAGAACCAAACCGCTAGTTTTTCGCTCTTGAAGATCCAATTAATCCGTGCGCAGTGTTGTGAATAATAAATACTCACTACGTTCGCTCTTGACCGATGCTTTTGCTTTTCTGAAGAAACAAACCTGTGATTGCTTGCTGCTATTTTTGTAGCGCGAAACGAAATGCAACTGGAAAAATTCTCCGCCAACACTGCCTTAGTGTTCGACTTAAGAGTGTTAGCTACGGGAGCTTCAAGAGCTTACATCGGTGCGCTCAGCAAACGTAAAGAAGACCAAACACAAACATCCGCGGATGTTTCCTCTCCAGAAACATCCCTTCTAATACACAAGCAGCGCCATCTTGCTCATGGGTTTTGCACTACTACTACGATTTACAGCCATCTTCGCTTGATCCGGTATATTTCTTTATATCAGTTAATAAATTTTATAAACGTATGCATCACAACACGACGAATCGTTTGGCACCATCTGGAACCCCTTGCGACAAACGGTTCGGCCGTAATGGCCGCCTGAATGTCGTCGGAATGCACGGTTTGGGGGCGGAAAAGTCGTTGCGAATACCACACATATTTTGGGCTCCATCTCAATTAGAAATTTCATCCTCAGGAACATACCAAGTTATTTGACACCACATCAAGCACACTGCGTCAAACTGGTGGCCCCAAGATTTTATGCAAATGCTGATCCCGGAGGGGGGGGGGGGGGGGGCTATACTGGCACATATACTGGGGGGCAGCTATACTCCGAAGTTCGCTATACTGGCACATATATAACGAACTGAAAGTCAGTATAGGTACCAACTGAGGGGCTACGCGCCCACTGTTGCTTTGTGATACAGTGTGGACACGTGGTTACTGTTTTGGTCATTTTGACCTGCATTGCAGACAGACACGTCCTTGACAAACATATGTGCTAAGAGCTAAGGCTCTTAAAATATCAGCTATTCTCCCTGTCCCGCCTACTGTGGTAACTTTGGCTGCAGTTTTCGTCAAAAGTGGTCGTAAATGCAATCAATCCAGTCTTTTTCTTAACTGCCTTTGTTAAGGAGGAACTCTTGGACCACTTCGTATTATTTATCACATGTTCTTGTTCTTTGCGCGAAAGTCGTTATTTAAGCACGTATCACCTTCACTATGTCGCAAATTCTAGTGGGACGGACAGCTTTAGTTTGAGCTACCACTATTTTAAATTCTACGTGGACACACGTCGACACGGTGCAGACAAAAACCTGGGCATTTGCGACATCAGAAGAGATAGAACCTCGCCTTCCAAAAACGAACACATTCTCCAGAAAGGAAAAAAAATGGTCGAAGCAGTGTGACGAGCAAAAAAAATATTTTAAAAAGTGCATTTTTTTGCCGCATGGCACTAGCCAACACAGGAAACAGTTCGGCAAAGCGCGCGAAGAAAGCACCTCCTTCTTTTCCATTACGCTAAAGTGTAAACGTGGTTTCATCCAACAATAGCCGCTCAGATGAATTATGCATAAGAAGCTGGGTAAATTCCTCAAAGCTCTGGAGTTTTTGCTTGCTCATGCGTATTATATATTTGTGAGACATTTTTAACAAGGGGCGCATAGCCTTCGTGGTAGCTTGGTAGTGTTAGTTTGTTATGGTCGTTCGTTTCTATTCCCTTTTTGTGTTTCCTTTCGGGCACATTCTTCTTTTTTTTTTAGTGGCACGTATGCGGGGTTGTTCTACAGGAAACAGTAGGTTCAACTTCGATCAGCGGGTGCTGTGCCAAGGACGAAAGCGGATTAATTTGAGCACGAAGACAGATGAAGGAGCATCAGCAGGGGCATGAAGGCTGTTGGAATGGCCGTGCTTAGCTGTGGTATTTAGAATCTGTGGGGCGAAAAATAAGAGCATTAGTAGCATTTCGCTGCAGCTTTATCAGTAATAATGACAGCTGCACGGTGCATTTTAACTTGTAGCACAAGTAAAATAAGAGACGACTGCCGTATCCGCAGTAGTAGCAGGCTTAGCTCTAACATTTGTAGAAACTGTGACAGCATCTATGATCAGTAATACTAGTAGTAAGTATTAGTACTATTAGTGGTTGTGGTGTTTGAGTAGGTAATAAACACAACGGCAGCAGTAGAGGCTAGGAAGAATAAAGTATCTTAGTCCACACAAATATCTTAGTAAAGAACAAGAAGTGGACCTTAGGAGAATTGAAACAACAATCATGTTCCATAGTAGACACATTATAAACTAAATTGACCCTGGTCATTGTAAGAAGGAATGAAACTACTGCGGAGTCAAAAGCCACACAAATACATAAATACTCTCGAGAACACTTATAACGAACCTGACGGTCACGTGGATTGCGTTTGTTGTATCCGATGTTCACAGTAAGTGGACTTCCCTTATTACATCTAAAGATACGGCTCCCTGACAAAAGTGGCGATCATTTCTTAAAGAATTGCGTTAGGTGCGTCTGTTCTTGGCCCTATCAGACCCTATCAGACCCTATCGTTGCCCTTTTCAACTTTTGAGCGCAATCATGCTCTCCTCGCTGAGACCCCTGCAACAATCCAGCCGCATTTAGGAAATCAATAAAACTTAATTGGTGTTGAAGGGTTCACGGCAGCCGTTTGCAGGTAGCTCTTTCTAATCATATTTCCGATGGTCGCGAAATGTTCGTACTTTTCGTGCAATAAGCTCGGCAAAGCCATGTTGGCGACCGCACCAACATAGTCACCCAAATGGTATCCGCCCAGCTGTGCATCAACTGCGCTTTGCCACAAAGTCTATCCGATTGATCACATGGGTTTTTTACAACGAAATGTGTCTTCCCTAGGCCCACGCAGCGCACAGAAAGTATAAACTGCACTGCCTGCTGTCTACGTGCTACCTGCGCACGGTGGCAGCACGGAAGGGGGAAAGCCGACTCGGCAGGCAACACAAGCCACGTGAACGGCGGCTGGGGCCAGCAAGCCATTTAAAGATCTCAAACTTCTGCCATTGGTTGACCTCCGACCGAGCGTAGGAGCTTCGCTTTCGACGCTGCGCCTGTCTCGCGACAACCACGCTAATCATTTGACTGTACTTGAACGGAAAATTTTATTCATCAGCTCATTAGAAGCTTATTGGTTCCTTCTTAGCGCAGTGTTCTTAATGACGCTCCTTCTTGTGGACACTGCTGTGACGCTCCTTCTTTTACTGTTAACTTTTTGCCAGCCGGCACTGTCACGCAATGTGCCGGCACACACGCAAGCAGCGATCGACCTTATAGGCCTTCGGCACGCGCCTGACCAGTGGTTATATACAATTTTGCCTTTTGCGCGGAGAAGCTTTTTCCACGATGATATATATGACCATCAGTACACTCGGTTTCAACTTGCGTGGCTTCTCTCTTGCAGCTGGCTTCCTGTCGAGAAACACAGTGCCGCCTGCTTGCTTCGCTTAGTTCTTTTGTGTTTTCGATCCCTTTTCGATCGTGCAGCCCGCCTTTGAACTATAGTTCTTGTTTAGTTGCTTTCCGTTGGTCATCATCTCGCGTGTTCTGGAATAGCTAGGCTGCACCCCGGATAGGAAACTTAAAGAAAGGCCAGAGCAGGCACAAACTTTGAGACACACCCTCACCCTCAAAACGTGCATTTTTCCCTCCCTCGCTCCCTCCTAACCACCTCTAAATTCAGTCACCCTCGTCCTTACATTATTTTCTGCGCCTGTCCTTCCTCAACCTCACCTCACTCAGTGAATCGAGGACGCCCTCATGAGAGCTGGCCCTCATGAAAATACCCATGTCTGAATGCCGTAGAAGTGGCGGTCTGTCAGCAGAAACCTAACGACTGGTCATAATGTATTTTCAGGAATGTCTCTCACCAAATGCTGAATGCTAGTCATGAAACGTGGCGATGGAAAGAGCAACTCAGGCTGTGGGCGGGGCTACTGAAGACACCACTTGGGACAAAGGGTATCGTTAACGAGAAGCGGTGTTTTTGAAGCGACAGCGAACAATAAGACGCCGTAGAAAGCCACCACGGAAAGCATTCTTACTTAGCGTCACCGTCCACTTCAGTTCATATAGCTGCCAATATCCACTGCATCGCCGAGTCCTGCTGACGGGGTTGAATTGCGGTTCAGCAAGTTGCAATAGAGAGAATGGTCGTGGCTCTGTTGTGAAGGTGTGGCAATTGTGCCTTCCACTAAACATCATTAATGACGCTACAAACTGACAAACTGGGCTAGTCAGTCATTAACATGATCTTGCATTGTTATGCGTTTCAACAAAATCATTAAACGTAATCACTGGGAGGAACGACAGACGTTTTAAAATGAGCGAGTGTGTCGCCTCTTTATGCCACTATATAAAAATTCGAGGCTACATCGCCATGGTACCTAAAAATGTGAAGTTGACGATTGCATCTGCTTCCTCTAGCTGCCTGTAGCATTTGGTTGTCCTGATCATCCAATTATTTAAACTCCTTCCTATAGTACTGCAACGCAGTCATAAAAATGTACCTGGTCCCCACGTAAACGAGGAAAGTTTGTGCACGTATACCTTATGCTACTTGAACGAGTGCAGCGCGTGCTGGGAACAAAGTTTCAAAAAAAAAGACGAGAACAACCTAATGGTAGCTATCCGTTATTTGTTTTTGGCCGAAAATTTTTTGCATAATTAAACGACGTTGCACCAGGCGAACAGCCTCTGAGACGATCAAGTATACGTTATTCTCGTGGTTATGAGACAGCCAAGAGGCTCTTTTGTTCGCACAATGCAATTTTTAATGACTAGGGAGCAATTATTACTGTATGAACTTACATTAAACAGGGACAATCGATCTCAGGAAAACTAATTTTTCACTGATTCTAACGGACACAAACAATGACTGCAGGAACAGCAGCAGAAACTTTTCTCTCAGAATAACAATGCGTATATTATGTTCCATGGTCACATAAACCAAAAGAAAAGGAGGACCTGGTTACTAATACAAAGACGACTGCACCCTGAAAAAAAAATTCAGGTTATTAATGCTCACTCGCCTTCAGGAAAACAACAAACAAACTGCGTTCATTGGCACTGAAACATTTTTCCTGGGAACGAGGTGTTGAAGCACCCACCACATCATTATTAACCAAGCTTCTCCGAAAGCTGCGCTGGCCATGCAACGAATGAATGTTGTACGCAAATGGTTTGGGCTGGACCACATCCATTAGGAAATACTGGCTTCTTACTATTCTTTAGCATAAATTGTTAAGAATGATTGCTACAACGCGCGTTAACACATATAGCCGCGCGCTATTCCCATAATAATTCATCAAGTTCTAGGGCAGCCCACGCGTGCGTGCAGACAAGTAGAAGGAATTTAATACAGCGAAATTTTCAGAAATAACAGTTATGCAGGGTGTCCCAGCTAAATTTATCCAGCGTTTAAAAATATGCCCCGGCACTCTAATACGACGCGACCAAATGCATGTTGCTGGCTGTTGTATGGAACAACTCACACTATTTTTGAATTGTGTTTAATTGTCTAATTAGTCGAGATTAATCAAGCAACTTCGGAAGCAACGAAGATAGGCGAAAAAACCCAATTAGAAAGTTGCAGAACGGTCCGCGAAACGTCCAACTGAACAGTTTCTAGCTGTCCATGTATTACGTATCGGCTTTTTTTTCGCTCACTGCAGATGCCCGTGAAATAAAAAAAAAAACACGTGACATGCCCTCTTGCGCGCCGCGATCGCAGTGCTCTCAAACGTTCCGCGTAAGAACGAACAGCACATTGAGCCCGGTGTGCTGCTGCTTAAAAAGGTGACAGGGCTGCGACACAGGCGCTGGCTACGCGATTTACGCGAGCGCAAGCGATAAGGACTGTGTCTGCTTGTCGCTATCAAGCGCCGCAAAGGAAGCGCACCGCTTGCCTATATCGCACAGCCAGCTGCTGCGTCTCTGCCCTGACACCTTTTAAGCGGCAGCACACCGGGCTAAATGTGCTGTTCGTTCCTACACGGAACGTTCGAGAGCACTGCAGTCGCGGCGTGCAAGCGGCCGTGTCACGTGGTATTTTTTGTACTTCGCCGGCATCTGCAGTGAGCTACAAAAAGCCGATACGTAATAGATGGAAAGTTAGAAACTGTTGAGTTGGGCGTTTCGCGGACCGTTCTACAACTTTCCCATTTTACTTTTCCATCTATCTTCGTTGCTTGCGAAGTTAGTTAATTAATCTTAACTAATCATGCAATTAACCTCAATACAAAAATACTGTGAGTTGCTCAATTCAACAGCCAGCAACATGCATTTGGTCGCGTCGTCTTAGAGTGCCGCGGCATATTTTAAAACCCTGGCTAAAGTTAGCTGGGACACCCTGTATACGCAAAGGGGTACCGGAACCAGTCAGGTGCAAGGAAGCACCTTTTGGTTAGGGTCCCTTTAGTTTGCTATACAAGGAAACTAAGAACACGTGAACAAAAAAATGTGCGCGTGGCATGCAGGCATCAAGAAATTCAGTCATTAGCTACGATCAGCCCTAAATTAAATGTCTTTATTGAAACTTTGTATTATTCAACTTCGCTCAGCATACCATATAAGAATGTTAAGGAAGACAGGAAGACGGATAAGCTGAATGCTATATGCAAAACAGATCACCGGAATTAGTAGGGGTAGCCTAACAACTAACTGGCAGCCTAACACCTCTCGGTATTAGCAAATGGAAAAGAATATCCCTTTGTAAACGTTCGTTACCGAATTGTTCTTTTGGTTCTTTGTGACTGATCGCTAATTCTTGTGACGCTAAGTTCACAGCTAACAAATACCGTAAATTTACAGCTCTGTTGCCACTGCCCCCTCCCCGCTCTTAAAAAGAAAGAAAAACGGATTCTAAGTTCCTGCATGAGAGGTTGTTCTAACCTGTGGCGTTATGTAATAGCAGCTAAATTTTATAATACTTATGCCAGGTGAAGAATGACGAATATCAATAAGCTAAGGCTACATATTTCTGCAGTTCTAGCATAGCATTGACTTGCACTCCGCTCTCCTCGAGCTTCTCAGGCCGGTTGGTGACAGCGTCTAAATCAGGCTTAGAGTTGCTATGCGCCAATCCCCGTGGAAACAACGCGCGAAAGCTCCACGTGAGCCTGTACCGCTGCTAGACTTACGTAATAGGAGAATCGGTCTCTGGGAATTTTTTATTGCTGTTTTGCTCTTACTGGCTTCTTTTTGTTTATCAGTAAATCATGACGTGGGAGTCAACTGCATGTTAAAAGGACGCGAATCGTCGATACAATGAGGCCACACGAAATCAATGCGCAGCTCAACTGCTGGAAAAACTGTGCAGGAAGTACGAACAGGCTATGTTTGCCTTCGTGTTTCGCGCTTTAGTAATCTATTCATTTTGCTCAGCGCGCAGCTTGCACTCTGCGGTTGCTTTGTTGAGTTTTCGTGTTCCCTTTGACGCGCGCGAGACAGAGAGACGGATCATTTAATGAAAATGTGGCGCCGTGCGACACATTTGGCTACCATGCTCATGTGAGCAAATCGTCTCTCCTACAGCGCCTACTACGCAAAGGCAAATATAAGCTATGATATCGTGAGGATGTCAAAGGCCTGTTTTGAAACCGAATGAATTCTGGCCGGTTATAGGGTCCATATGAACATCGATGGGAGACCTGAAGAACTTCCCCTCTCCTTGTATTTTCTCTCCAGGCTGTACTCTCCATGTCCTCAACCCCGTCCGTCATGTATTATATTTCTATAGGTCCCCTTATTTTTCACTGTATTTTTTTTATTTCCCAGGTGACGTGAACTTTATCCGCTTGTTCACCTGCAGAGCTTGCTTGTGGTAATTACTAATAGTGCTATGAATATACCTACTGCATCCAGCTCTACCTTTTTGCGGGCGCTGCTCTTTTTTTGTGTACGGCCTGTCGTCGAGGGCATGAGTGAATATAGGGTTAAACCACGTTCACGCTTCTCTCTTCCATGCTTAATTCCACATCCCTTCTTCTTTCTCTGCTTCTAACTACTAGGCCCTGTGCTTCATCTAGTCTGTGGACTTCGTCATCTCTATCTGTCGGTGAATTAATAAGCCTGTTGCGCTTTTCAAAGGGCCCAGGCCATCATGCATCTTTCTGTGCTGTATAGCTGAACTCGCACAACCTTCCCAGCGCACTAAACCTCTGCAGGGTGTGGAGGACGTTCCTTCCCACTTGTCCATAATTTCGAAGTGCCAGAGAGACTCCTCTACCTGCAATACACTATAGCGCAGCAAGGTCGGTTGCCTGTGAATTTTTCTTCAATAGGGCTGTACAGACATCTGCTAACACCGCCAGAACAGGTCTTCTTAGCACCGTAAAGCTGGCTACTTTGCGTTGACAACACATATGAGGGAAAGTGCGTTCGCCCGTGCGCTCAACGTGGACTATTTTTGTTGTATTTTTTGTTAAGCAACTAAATTCAGTAACGTTGAAATCAAATACAAGTCCTGAATTTCCTTTCTTTCAGAAGCGTATAGCTATTTCATGTGGTTCTCATAAGCGGTGCTGTCCTACAGCCAACAATGGAACACCACTCGCGGAATCAACAGTGTTCTTAATGTCTATCAGAATGTAATGATAGCAAGTAAGCGATCTAAAATTCGGGCAATGTACTGTAAAGCTGGCTTTTTTGCAATAGTACTACTCATGAGGGAAAGCATGTTCCTCTGTTGAGCTCATCATGAAGTGTTGTTTTTTGTTGTATTGTTTATTGAGCAATTATACCCAGTAATGTTTAAATCAAATAACGGTGATGAATGTTCATATTTTTAAGAAGCACATTGCTGTTCCATGTGGTTCCTATAAGTACTGGTGGGCTTCAACAACGATGGAACGCCATTCGTAAAATGAACAGCGCTCTTGATTCCCACCAGAATGCCACGGTAGTAAGTAGGCAAACTAAAATTCAGGCGACGTACTGTAATTTGCTTAAAAGCCTTCTCATGAAGTCTTTTAGCTGTCACCTCTGGAGTGTTAAGGTTAAAGATGGCACCACGAATTCATACTGTGCATGGCACGAGATATAAGATGATGTCCGTTACATGCGCATTGTTAACGTAAAACTGAGTTAAACAAGCAACCCGATCTTATAAAATAGTTCTTTTTCTGCGGTGCAAGCCCTCGCCTATACACATAGCAGTTATCGCTGTTCTAGCTCAATGACCAACTACGTGAATATTATATACGTCGCCAGAGAGAAGCCCTCAACAACATTAGCACTGCATGGTTAAAACCTACATTCGTTTTCTTCATTGTAAATAAAGAGAAACACTTGCTTCCTTTCTCAACTTTGATTTGGTTATACGAACTATAGATTGATGAATTTATGATGAATTGGTTGAGATAGCGATCGACACCAATTGAAACAAAAATTGTACAGCTGATCACTCGCTGTAGAGAGTGTAAATACAAGGTATGCCACGTCAAGATGCTCATCAAAACCGTGTAACCTGATGCGCACACCAGAGGAAAGCCGAAATATAAATATCCGCGACAGTTTTTGCTTCATACTGCACTTAAAATGCGGAAAATATATCAACATTACTTTGTTCGGCTCACATGACACACACTACACATTTTAAGCTGAGTACGTCGCTCTCAACTAAAAAAGGCATAAACTAAGAGTTGCTCCCGCGAAAACTGACCCCAGCAGACGCGATCAATCCGTCACATTTCATCACAGAAGGAGGAAGATCATAGCGTAACCCCAGCACGGCACGCCGAGTGACGTCATCAGCTCCACCACTGGCGCGGCGCTGTTTTGCCTTGCTCGGTGACGTCCTAATAAGACCGCCCGGCAGCGCGCAAGCGCAGTCTTCGTAGCCATGACAGATGAGCTCTAATGCAGGGACGGCACGCGGCCCCCTTTATGCGACGGGACGTGCGGAAACCGGGGAGGCCCGCGAGTGCGCGTGCGGCCAACGGCGGGTGCGCCAAAACAATGGCGGGAAAGGATAGAGGGAGGAGGGGTGACGACGGAAACGGGTCGTAAGGAAGACCCGCGGAGAAGGGGACGGGAGTCGAGAGAGAGCTAAGAAGGGTGCACCATAGCTGTGCCGGCCCAATTAGGCGAGAGGAAAGTCACGGTGGAAGAGGGACAGAGTGCGAGACTGGAGAATGGGGTGGTGGTGGTGGGCCGGGCATCACAGCGCTCGGGCGACGAGAGGCCATGAATCACGTCACTGGCGATGGGCTAGACGACGTTCCCGGGCCCCCCGCATCAACCCCTGCGGCGTCGGCGCCTCGTCGAGCGGGCTGCTTTTCCTACACCAGCCCGCGCGTGCATGCTGCTACAGGGAAGAGGAGCCGCTGCTTAGCTCTGATGATAGTGAGGCGCCTCGCGGTGCAAAGCCAACCGGCGGGTCGACTTTCCCGGACCGCGCTTTTCGAGTGCCTCGGGGCAGCTAACCAGTTGTCCGCGGTGCCTGGCTCGCTTCTGTGTTTAGTTGTCTTCAGTTTGTGAGAAATAGACGGTAGTATGTTTGAAGGCGCATTTGCATAATTGGGTTTTGGTTATGCCGCGTTAGTGGTGGTGGTACTTGGGGGGACTTCCACTTGTTCGCCCGACCCCCCAGCTATCGCAAAGCCCTCAGGCGTGTGCTTCATATGCAGCTGCTAGTGCTGTTCATGTTCCCTGTTGAGCTTTGTTCCACGCAACCATTCCCGCTCACGCCTATGGTGCCCGCGCCGTTGCGCCAAATAACCATTTCCTTTCGCTTATTTCATTTCTTTATTTAGGCTTGCATGCCTTAGGAAAAGTTTGCTCCATGTCTCGATTATGTGCCTGGGCGTTAGAATGGAACAAACTTGCGCCCTGCCAGAGGGCGGCACACGCTTCTAGCATTGGGCGTCTCAGTGTACTCGAGGCCGTCACCACGCACGTGTTGTAATAAATTTTGCTCCGCTCCCGTGTTCGACGAGACTAACAAGTCTCCCCGCTGAACAGCGAGACCTTTATCTGGTGCTTCGTTCTTCTCATAGTTACAAACTCCCATTGGATAATGGTGTTCGACGCTTTCCTTAATGATACTTTCGACCTTTGCCAAAGAGGCAGATAATTCACTGCAAACGGGCTTTGCTGGCCGTGGCCTTGCGAAATCAACGCGATCATAAACTTCTACCAGGCGCCGGTTTCATTTGGTTTTCGCCCGACCAGCGGTCACTGTCTGTTTTAAACAACGTTTCGATATGCGCCTTTTTTTTAGCCACGAAAGAAACTTACCAGCTTTGTAGCCGGCTGCTCATTTCAAACGACGAGGCCATCGCTTTAAAGATAAGCTGGGTATCTGGCGCCGGGTAGCCTCCATGGGACTCATTAGCAATTTAGAGCTGAGCAGACAAGCTTTACTCACACTTCGTATATTTCTGGCACTACGAATCAACTAGGAAAATGTAAGGGAGCAGGCACAAAAATAAAGAAATATCTTCCTCGCAGTAATAGAAGTTCATTTTTCTTCCGACCACCACATCAACAGTACAATATTGCATTACAAGAAATTCAAAACAATGCATCAGGAGTAAACACACCCGTCCGCCGCTTCTTTATATCAAATGCCGCACCTGCCCCAATACACGCAATCTAAGCTTAACAAGACCAACTTATCAGTAGAGTTAAACATTAGTACGTGCATAGTTAAACATTTAGTAAATACACTATCTTTTTTCACAGTTACAGTTTTAATAGTATTTATTTAGGATTACTATGCAGTTATAGCTTTATCATTTTTTTTATCTGACAGCAAGTACGAAATGCTATCTTCTCGTAGTCGAGTTCTCCGGACAGTTCTTGGATAGACGCGCACCAATATACTGTACAGAGACGTTTTCGAACCCGTTCCCCACGTTGGGTGGCAGACTTCGTAGCCAGGTTACTAACAGTCGCGTAACGTCATAGCCACTGAGCTACAACGGAACATAAGGACTGGGAGCTAAAGGACAACTTTTCTATATGTAAGGTTTAACTATTAATGCTTGAAAGCGCGTCGCTTGCTAATAGCGATGGTGTCTAGGCTTTAGTGCAGTCCTACACGAAAGAAGAATTTTCCAGACACCGCTGAATCGTTAACAGTGAAGTACAAAGCGGCGCAGGGTTTCGCATGAAGGCGACAAAGAAATATGGGTCTAAGCAGAGGCGTCGCTAGAGGGGTGCGCGAGATAATCTTCCCGCCTCCCATCACTCCTGAACTCCCTTCAATCACACTGAGGTGATAGAGACTCGCGGAAAAAAAAATTCTCCCACTTGTGCTAGCGTTACTAAAACCACACCGCAGACAATAGTAAAGTCAGAAAAATAATGGTGAACAGTTACAACGCGGCGAGTATCAAAGGAGACCTCAAGAGTGGATCTGTAGCGCCACCACACGTGCCAGTGTCCGGAAGAGGAAGATGTGGACATCGCTATACCAAGAGGTTTTTTTGCCAGATATGCTGATGCCGCGCAAGGTTTTCCGACCTCCCAGAACTGACACTGACGGCCACGATTCGCTGAGAAGGACAGGCGAAGTGGCATGGTGGCACGTGTGTTTTGTGTTCCGTCCGTGTGTCTAAGCGCTGTTGCCTGTTGGCCAAATATGATGCAACACCAACTAGCCCGACAGGTTGTGTTATACGAGAAATCAGACGTAGGACGCCGAGTGTCGCGCGCGGGAATAATCGCTTATAAGAAAAAAAGCGCAATGTCCCTGAGATCCTCGGAGAACAAGCGTCAAGATGATGTGAGCGTCGTCACGATTCCGACCTCAGGCCCATTACTCGGATATGATATGTTCTGGACGATTTCACAATTCTGACGTTGGTCTTCGCCGCACTTAGGGACAAAATCTTAAGAAAATTCTGATCGACTGCGTCTATTTGACTCTGGATGTATTAACTCGCGAAAGATGTATTTGCTCCCGTCAACAAGGCCTCGTTTTTCTGCTTTTTGTCTTTATTTCTTTGTCTAAATTTTTACTGCGATAGAGAAATAGCTGAGCCTAGTCATGCTGATGTTTGTGCCTTAAACATTGTCCTATCTATCGTACCAACTGGCATTCTGTCAGTCGAAGATGACATAACATTAATTTTCTCATTTGGCAATCCGGAATCATATCCTACGTTACATGCGACTCTAGCTATTAACCGAAGCCCCATGGCTATTGCAGTTTGCTGCACATGCTGCTGCCGCAGTCCTAGCACATCGGCCCTCGGTGCCTTGCTTTCAAGTTTAAATCTGTCTGCGTCTATTGCGCTTCTTCCCGACCTCTCGGAGAGGCATGCACGACCTTTGCGGATGGCTTGTGTATAGAATACTCGACGACACAAAGGTGTGATTGCGGCTTCATACCTTGTAATGAAATAAATCGTGATTGTCTTGTAACAGCAGATCAGTTCATTATAGGGCCCCTGAAAAATATGACAAGGCCTCCTATTCTTATTCGCTTCGCGTTAAGAATGCTTGATCAGCGGGGCTTCTGAACATCTGAAAATTTTGAGCAGAACGTTAGCGAACTTGCCTGAAACGTATTTGTCTTTATTTAAATGAAAACATGTAGCAGGGTCTCTTTCTTCATAAAAAGTGCTAACGGCTCCTATTCATTTCTTGGCTGTCTCTCAACCACCTCTCCGTTCTTGTTTTGCTGCGCACGTTTGTTCATCTGATCTTCTCAATCATTTGGTTTTCCTACTCTTCACGTTACTTTTTTACTTGTTTTCTGTCGCCATTCCAGCATTCCGTCTTTTTGTTTTCTTTCTTTACTCTCTTTTTCGCTGTTATCCTGTACCTCCCTGTCTTCTCGCGTTCTTTTTCTTTTTGTTGTCTTCGTGGACATTTTGTTCCCAAGCTGTCTACTTTAATGTCCTTTCTTACCATGATGCGTGTAGTAATCACTTCTCTCGGCATCTTTTTTTGCTCCACGACCTCTTTTTCTGTTTATCTCTCTTTCCTATATTCTTTACTCATCTCAAACTGCGAAAGAGATGAAACGAGGCCGGAAAACCAAAAAAGAATGAATAAAAACTCAGCTCAAGACAAAGGGAAAAAGCCTCGAAATCAAGCCTCTGAGCCGCGAAAATCTTATTAGGCTCCGTGCCTCAGATTAAAAGTAATTAAACTCTATCCGACCATGCGGAGCCGAGAACAAAATACAAAAATAAAAAGAAGAACCCGGGCCACCTCGTATCACCAGCGCCATCTCCTTAAGCCTCTCGTTTTCGTTTCTTCTCCTTACGCGCTCTTCGAAGCCGTTAACTCTCGGTCTCACCTAAGCGCCAGTCGGGAACACTGTTCGGGCCCAGGGATGTAAATATACTCCAAGAAAAACCAACGAAGTCGAAGTCACGGCGCTCAAGGAACGCATAGTAAAAGAAGCGAAAGGGGGAGAGGAGGGGTTAAAGGCAGCCCCGGGAAACTAACGGAGGCCAGCGTTTTACACAGAACAGCTTTGCACGTCGATCATGAAGAACGCTGCTCGGGTGGAGCGCGTGAGACCAGCGTGTTCCCTCCCCGGTGCCGCTAAAATTAACCCCCTTAATTGGTGCCTGCGACGTCGACGTTTCCAGGCTCCTTGTTTGCTTTTCTGCTGAAAGAAGCGAGGGTGAAAAAAAAAAGAGTAGGAAACGTCATTCCATTTTTGTATTTTCAAGCTCTCTCTCTCACAGCCAGCGAGCTGGGGGGGGGGGGGGGGGTGATCGAGGTCCCGGCGTAAGCTGATCGCTTCCGTGTTTACCCGTTCTCCACGGGTGCGAGACGCGTGCTTTGCGACGTCGACGACGACTGCGCAGATTACCAATGCGTCGAGAAGGTCCTGGCCGTTTCGTAAGCCGGGCTTAGACATGGGGATTTCAGGGATTTTTCCCTTCTTGGATTCTGCCACGCCACTGCAGCCGCCGGGCCGGAAGCGCGTGCAGTGGCAGTGGGCGGAAGTTGTTCCTTGACGGCAAAATGGAAAGAACCATATGTGAAAGACGAGACGAAGAGCAAAAAAAAAAAACAAAGTTAAAAACGAGGATGTTTGCCTAAGACGAGGCGTCCACCTTGCGTGTTACGTGGCGAGAAGGCTGGACTTGACGTCGCTGGATACATGCGATCGCTCACTTCATATCTAGAAGGAAGAACTGTAATGAGCAGTTTTCGATTAGAATGTAGAAGATAAATATGGGAATAAAGTAAAGAAATGGCTGACAAAAATTCGATGCTCCTTGTTAAACAAAGCGCGGCGTTTTATGGAAAACAAAGCGTCAAGTGTTTTGTGCTTATTATAGGCCGATTTTTCTGCCAGTGCACAGTACTATCGTGCTGCTGTTCCAGCATACTGGCCGCTTGCGTTCTCGTTTTTCTCACTCTTCAAGGTGATTTTCTTTTACCCTGGAAGTATAGCGATGACGGATTTATCGATACGCGGATGTACGCAGACATCAATAGATAGCGACCGGGCATAAACATCAGTATTGTATTCGACGGCCGTCATCTGTACTTGTCAGCTTCAACGACTCTCAATTTCGACTTCACTCGTCGACTTTTTTTCAGTTTTGCTTCTTCATGCTGTCTGCCTACCTTCGTTACTACGTTACACCTTTCTGCAGTACACGGTGCAGAGAATGACGGGAACGCTTGAGCCAAGTCCTGGTGGGATCAAGCGCTCGCCGATAATCACCAAGCCAAAGCAATTCCCAGAAGAATTTGAAAGCACTGTAGCGCTGCCCACACAACACTAAACAGAGGCTACACTATACGGAATGCAGGTTACTTTCTGCGCAGAGTTCTCCTTTTTTTTCTTTTTTTTCCCAGGCTAACGTTGCGGATGATCTACTAGTCTATAAACGAAACAAAGGAGAGGGATAAGATCTCCCGTTAGCTACACGGCTCTATGGTACCTCTCCTTTTTGTTAACAAATATCGCGAATTTGGTGCGCCCATGAACAAAAGCTCTGAATGAACGTCTTCAGCGTCACATTGCCAAGCGCCCTCCGCCATAGAAAATATTCCTTTACTTCGCCCACCGTTCCCATTTCGTCGTAACCTTCCACATTCGTCTTACTGCGAATTCATAGGCAAAACATTAGCTCAAATGAGGTAGCACTGACCACGTGTCAAAGTCATACGTTTCTGTTCCTAGCGACGATGGCCAGTCATAAAAAGTCTACTCACGTCGGCTCTCGTTGAAACACATTAATGAAATATATTATTCAAGATTATGAGACTAAATAGCGCTGAAATGGATGTAGAAGTTAACTCTTCAGCTCCCAGAGCAATAGTTTCACCTTGCAGTAAAAGATCATTTCTTGGCCGCAGCTGAGCATGTGGAAGCGCACTACAAACGTACCAGAAAAGAAGGGCGACGAATGACAGTGGCGAAGTTGGCTAGCGCCCTCAATCTTTGCGTCAGTGCGGTAGAGCGAATGTATCGACATCAAGGATGACGGCAATGATAATGATGATCGGTGCTCGTCCCCTATGTGCCATTGCTGTCCCCTTTGTGCCAGAGCACTCGAAGTGGCGCCATCTCTTATCATTGGGCCAATTTAGTCCCTGACGGGTGGTACCGTCCGAGCTACAGGTACCAGTATCAATGCAGAGCGTGTGTCGTCGTGGCTATAGTCCCATAGTCTGAGGCGTCCGGCAGCCGGGCTACTCGCATTGCGCCAGCTCAGCTCCAATTCCACTCGAAGCGCTGGGAACGGCTCCACCGGTATAAATAATTCAGAAGAAAATATCCGCTTTAGAAACTGTTGGTTGCAGCGTCAGTTTTAAGCTGCTTTCGGCGTGAACGCATTGATTTTTAAGAATTTGTTTGACTGTTATTGTGACAGGAGATAAAAACACTTTGTTCTTAACAAGCTAATCGATGAAATTGTGACGCTAGTTTCCAACACTACCAGAAATCGATCCTGCATTGTTGTCGGTCACAAGCACGCTCCAACGTAGCAAAAAGGAGAGTCAACAGCTTGCTGCGTCACAAGCGTGGCGTCATACTATGCCCAGTGATTCTGTACACGAGTGCAAGCCTTCATTGCCGATAATAACAAACGCACGGCAGAGACGAATACGCAGAATACGGTTGTACTGCTCTGGCTGTTTGGATCAAAAGCTTTTTTCAGTCAATCTTCATGTATCCAAGTTGATTGCCATCAATTTAACTTGTGGATGTGAATACAAACGACCGGGCAAAAACGAACGAACAAGCCAATGGTTCACATAAATAAACAAAAATCGGGCTACTGAACCGAAAGTAACATAGGCTAACATATTCGCAAGTCAGATGGGCATAGCCGAATTTAAAACTCAAATTTCTCTACTGCGTCTTTCCTTTCGCTAGTTCCTACGAATTTTGATCCTTCGCGTGTTCCTCACCCAGCTTCCCAGGAGTTGGCCAGAGCAAATATATAGGCAAATGGGAAGGCGCCCCTATATTTACACGTACACTATATCTCTCCCCGCGAACGCCGAGACGGGCACGGCGGGGTGGCTGCGCGGCCAATCTAATTACCGGGATCGGCCGGGGCGACCCGGGCTTCCGCCCCACCGACTCTTCTTCGGCCGCCGATGCCAGCGCCACTGTCGAACGTGGCGGCAATTTGAAATCCTGATGAGATTCGCAGGGGCTTCTCCGTCCGGCACGAAGAAGCGGCGTGGTCGACCACTAGAGCGGACGTCAAGTTGTTTTTGGTGCATTCGTGCTGCAGAAGAGCCCGCATTGCGGGCGCAGGATAACTTGCAGGCCACAACTCTGTGGCTTACGCCTTCTGTTCTCTCCGCACCCCCATTCCGCGGGGCTGTGTGGTACCGCAGTCCTCGTGTGGCGCACTTTATCCCCCAAAAAGATTGCACCCTCGTTTCTTTCTTCTTTTTTTTTTTGAATAAGAAAAAGCTGGATTCGAGGGAGCCTTTTTAATTCCTCAATGATGTTGACCTAAATAATGTACATCACAAGGACTTTTCTTTATAACCAAGGCTGATATCAGTGACAGAAACACACAAATTATTGTATGAGTGTTTTGACTACAAGGTATACAGGCAGGAATGAAAACGGTCGAGGTATCTGCAAAAGTACTTCGCAGAGCTTCAAAAGGTCACATGCATTTTTATGCTACGAACCCTTCATGATAATTTATGTAATAACGCGACATAAACACATTCTTCAGAACACAGACCTGTCTGATGTGCCTAGCGCACGAACCTGAATGGCTAAGCAACGGAACGCAACAGCGGAACCAGAAGTACCTCACTGAAAAAGATATACGGCCCTTCCATTGCTCCACGTAGCTCCTTGCGAGTCCCTTCCCACCCCCTTCCCCGCAGGGCGCGGCGGTGCGGGGGGCGGGTAGTGTGCCAAGCGGCTCGCGACTCCGGCGCCCGGCGGCCGCCCGAGGCACAGTAGGAGCCGGGCCAGCGACGCAGCGCCCCGTTATCAATCACCCGTGCGGGCCGGAATTCCGGCGCTCATTAGCCCGGTTCCTCGCGGAACGCTAACCACGTCTCCCGGTCTTCTTCAGTGCGCGTTGGTTCAACCCGGTGCGCTCACCCTCCTTTGCCTCGGGGCACGAGTTTTGAATGACAGCCACCGAGGCGAACGCGAGCGCGCGCAAGCACGCACCTCGGCGAGCAGCGCGGTAGAGCCTGCGCAGTAGTCGTCCCGCACTCGTGCAGACATCCGGCGGCGAAGCCGGGAGGGCGAGTCCGATTGGATTGCGAGGAGAAGTAGAAAGTAGAAGATGTAGAGTTCCGGGCGTCGTCGTCAGGTTGGAGTCTGCGCCGCACAACCGACGCAGCCCTCGCGTTCCTGGGACGGGGAGGACGCGCGGCTGCTTCCGTTCTTCCCAATTGCAGCAGCCCCGCTCTGGTGCGTGGTCCGAATACGCTCCGGCGACGCGCGCGACTCTGAAATCAGCTGCGGGGGGACGGGAAGGCGAGGCGCCAGCCGTGCAGCGAAGTCCTTCCTCACACGCACAGTCGACTTCGTTACGACGTCTGATCGGAAGCCGTCCCGCAGTTCTGCGGAACGGAAAATGTGCGTGCGGATCGTGCCCCATAGAAGACGTTGCTTCGAGCTTTATCGCCGCAGTAGACCCCCGACGGCGAATGCATGCAGCTATGTTCAGTGGTCTTTCTTCTTTTTTTCTGGTCCCCTCTCCAATAGCCTGCGTGCTCGATGCTGACGTCCTTCGTGGCACCAGTTAGCTGTTATCTTTTGTTCTTCATTGTTGAGGTAAGTTAGCTGTCTCAGTGCACCCCCGATCAGACGACCTCGGTGGCTTACTGAAGTGAGGATATATGCGTGCAGGTTGCGCCTAAACACTGCATACTGACCAGCTTTTGTATTCGCGTTTTGCCGAGTAACATTCTTTTATCCATCTTCTCGACCACTGATATGTTATCTTGCGCTATTTTTTCTATCTGTTCTATGCTTTTCTATTTTTTCTTCTAGTCTATACTGGTCTATTCTTTTTTTTTTTTTTTGCTTCTGGAAAATCGTGGAATCATTGTCGTTTTTGGTCTGCCTCGGTTTTTACCCAAGTACACCTTTTATGCATGTATTTCACAGCACTGACGTATGTGTGTTGTCAATGCGTACTTTCCCACCTGCTCCTAATCGCGGGACCACACCAGGGATCAAATAAAAAACTTAGGAAGCACTGCAGAGACTGCATTGGAGAACTTCGAAAGCATTAGTGTTTGCCGCGACGTTGGTGGCTCCTAATCGACTTGGTAGCTCTTGTCCATATGACTTCATATGGAATGTTCTACAACTATTTAAAAAACTTGCATATCATCCTACTTCTCAGACACCGACACACAGGGCTCCGTTTTTTGCTTTACTCTAATTGGTTGTAGGCGTGACGTCATCAGACGTATGGGTGACGTCACACCCTACGACGTCACATGGGTCCATTAATTAGCCGCATAGTTATCCTAATTCATTACCTTCGTTAATTGCACTCCGGTGATTCACTAATTGATTAACAACGCAAATTGCTACTATTGATCGTGATTGTTAATTACGATAGCTAATTAGGGTTAGTGATTACTGACTAATGTAAATGACTAATGACTGACTCGATATTGTTTAATCCCTGGCTTTATATACTTCACCCTACCACTCTTGCTCCCACGTTTTGCGAACACATTTTGCAGACACTTCTGGTGCCGACATAGTCTAGTAATGCATTCGCATTAATAAATAACGCACGTACTGCGCGTTTCAGAGCACAGAAAGTGACGTTTTGTCTTTATTCCTGGGGTTCATAGACAGTGAACAGCGAAAACGCAAGACAAACAGTGCGTATCCCCCAGAAAAGCAGCGCTAAAAAGACGCGGACAAAGACGAGACGACAAGGACGTTCGTCTCGCCTTTGTCAACGTCTTTTTAGCGCTGCTTTTCTGGAAAATACGTACCAACACGCCCACCTCGCCGCAGTGCGTATCCCAAGCGCAACAACACCTTCATCCTCGTCCGCCCCGAGCGATGTGCATCTTAGGACAGGTTTCATTGCACGCGCACATTCTCATGCACCGCCCCCCCACCCCCATCCTCTCTTCCATCACTGCCTGGTCAATGGGGGCAGTACTGGATAGCACAAATCTTTCTCTTTCTATTCCGGTATGCAATCAGTTTGATAGCCCTTCCATGCAATCAGCGGAAAAGGCACGCTCATAGCTCCATCAGCGCCACGTCTGGTGACACCGGATGGTTTGCGGGTGTCAGTTTGCACTTTCCCACATTTACGTGCTTGTCTGCGTGTACGTGTGTGCGCGCGCCCCTCGAGCTCCAAGATAAACACTCGTAATGAATGTCGTCCAACGATCTCGCGGTCGACGCAGCTCTGCTCTGTATGCGAAAAGCACGTCAACAACCTAAGATCCCAATCAGATCGCTGTTCTCCCGGCCGCGATATCTGACGTTCGATGTCAGCGCGAAGAGCTCGAACAGCGCCGCGCGGTCTACGCCTCCGTAATGCGTTCTCGCTGGCTCGGCTATTCGAGCGCAAAGGCGTGACGAAGCCGACTCGGCACCGAAGCAAAAGACAGTGAAATGTACCGCCCTCAACGTTCGTGAGCTTTATGACATAGTCGTCAAAACATTGTTTCAAATTTTCTCGCTCTAGATGTCGTTGCTTTCTATCTGCACCACCGCTCTCAACAGCAGTCCGCTTCCTGGGGTCGCGAAATAGCGGGTGACGAAGCGGCGGGGGACAAAGCCATTGTTCACAGCGATGCGTGAAACGGAACGCAATTGCTCGAGCGCGTTGACAGTTATTTGATCAGGGCCGAACTGACGTGACGCCTCTCGAGTCGCGTGGCACGGCCTGGAAAAAGCGAAAAACCAAACAGGCTCCGTAAAGCTCACGTCAAACTTCACAACTCGGAAGCGCGCGAGTGACGGGCGTCGGCATTTTGTCACGTGCAAGAGCCGGCGTGCGAGCAATGAAAGCGGAACACACACACATCTCCAGACAGGACAAGCGCGTCATGAAAAGAACAATGACGACAATGCGTCGCTACAAGTGCGCGCTCGGGTGCGCCGGGTGACGTACGCTGGGCGCAAAAGAGAACAAGCGGGCACCGATTTGCATTTTCCAGGCGGGCCGGAAGCGGAGCCGCGCACAGGGTGAAAGGAATGAAGAATTCGAGAAAGAAAGATGGAAGGGGGAAGAGAAAAGTGCGAGCGTCATATCCTGCCCGTACGTTCATTTCCGGCTCCGTTAAGGGTTTGAACCCATCCACTCGCAGCCACTCGGCCTTCCTTCCGCCCACATCCCTGGTTCTCTCTCGTCGCACCTGATCCAGCAGCACAATCGACGACTACGTGCGGATGCTCAATTCGAAAACGTCAGGACGAGAAGAAAAGAAGGGATAATAAGCATTGTACCGGCCGGTTTCTCTTTAGCTCGGAAGCTGCCCTCTCTCTTTTATATGTGTCTCTCTTTTTCTCCGGCCTTCCATTTATCTAAACTACTTCACTTTTTACTTCGGACCCGACATTTTCATTGGTGTTAGTTTGTGCTCCTTCCATCGCAAGCTCGGCGTGCTTCGTGAAGTTTTCCGATCCCCTTCGACCACGCCCTGTGCCTGGAACGTGTTCCCAAGCTGGGAGCTGTCCTTCGATCGAAGGAAGGCACCCGCGAACCTCCGACCCACCCGGCCCGCCGACCTCACCCGCTTAAAGAAAATGAAGAAGGCCCAGACGCGAGATTACGCCATACTCGAGAGAGGCTTTGCCCGCTGCCGATGTTCGAGCCTCGGCCCGCGCCGCACATGCCGTCGGGCTGGCGCCATTGGTCGGGTTGCAGCTGCAGCAGAAGCGACGCAGCATTAGCGCCATGACATAGCGGGCCCGGCGAGGCTTATCTCGTCACGTCTTGATGGCCCCCTCTCGAGGCGGATGTCGGCGTCACTAGGAGGAAATGAGGCATCCGCTTAGCGAGCAGTAATTGGAGGAGTCTGCTTTCAAGCGCCAGCAGGCGGTGTAGTAAGAGCTTCGAATTGATTTCCTGCCGCGAAGATTGACGCGTCCGCTGATATTGGCGCCGAGCTTGGCTCGAAGGGTAAAAGATTACAGTGCAGGTTATAAGCAAGCTTCAGTCCATTCAACTTTGTTGTCAGGAAAACTCTCCTTGGGTTCAGGTTGCCGCTTGCATTACGTTAGAGTCGGGTCAGATAGGTTTGATAAAATTTTGATCAAGACCGAACTGCAGTAATAACAGCTTCATGAATACGGTTGTTGAAAAGTACTAGAGATATGAGAAGTGAAAGCCAAAACTGGCGAAACGAAACATTCAGACCTCAAGCTGTGTCAAACAGAGAGGAGCGCCCATTGAGCCCACAAAAACAGACAACTCCTTTTGCATGAATGAATATTTAAGGATTCTAAATGCAACGACCTTACCAACTTAAGGAAAGAAAAAAAATGTTCCGGCACGTCGGAAAATATATGCTACTTGTCTCATCTCTCAATCAGACAGTTTTTTTTTTATGAGTTGTCGCAGCATGTCTCCACTCATATTTTTAAAAAGTAAAGGAAACAAAAAAACTGCGATTTTTTGCCCACCTCCGCGATGAAGCGGATACGGAACCTTCACGCAATGAACAACCCTTTATAGAGCGGCCGCACCACAAGCATTGTTGGCGCAAAGCCCATTACTTGGCCACCACTTCTACATCTTGTGGGTGCATCCTTACTACTATAAGAGAGAATTGATTCTGGAAAAGCCGCCGTAGGCGTGATGTGGTCGTTCTGCGTCCCAATGATTCGGTGAACGGATGCAGGAATAGAGTCAGTACTACCTCACCCATAGCCGCCGCAGTGGCTGAGTGGTTATGGCGCTCGGCTGCCGGTCCGAAAGACGCGGGTTCGATCTCAGCCGCGGTGGTAGAATTTCGATGGAGGCGAAATTCTAGAGGCCCGTGTGCTGTGCGATGTCAGTGCACGTTATTGAACCCCAGGTGGTCGAAATTTCCGGAGCCCTTCACTACGGCGTCTCTCATAGCCTGAGTCGCTTCGGGACGTTAAACCCCCCAAACCTAAACCAAACTACCCTACACTTCTAATCAACCAAGTACATTGCGTCGTGACCCCAAGCGTTCGCACTTGGAAGCGGTTCAGCGCAGGTTTACCACCGTGACTCTACTCAACATTCCCGAGTTAATTTCTTTTTACTCAGACAGGCTTCTGATGGCTTTGAAAACGAAGGAGCAGGGCCACACTTTTTCAGTGAAAGATTTGTAAACGTGCGTCAATCTGTCGTGGAACCACGCTTACCAGGCTCGAAGACAGTGGCGTCACTGAAAGGGATTGACTGCGCTCTCCATCTAGTGCATTCGCACCAACAGTAAACACTATAGCGCAATTTGCTTGTACCTGTGCGGAGGCCTTTGCGTAGCCCCAGTGTATGTGAGAATGGACGCTTACAGTTCTGAATGGGAATCTGCCGATGCACGATCTGACGCTTTTCATCACAAATATTTTCAAAGTGCCTTCTGGGCCACAGATCAGGCTTTCGAGTTTGTTTGTTTTTTTTCATTCTTTGCTTTTTGGTGTGTTACCATTTGTTAATTTGCAAGCGACTGTGTCCAGTAATGTCGGCACTTCCACATCACTGCATACTATTTGTGATGCATGTTTTTTTTTCTGATCTCCCGCTGCTGGCATTCACAAGCACTTGCACTTCCGATTTTGCAGCGGGCAGACAGATCCTGGAATGCCTCTGCTCAAAGCGCAGTCTGAGTCTTCAAACAAGGCGCGTGACATGAGTGAAAAGACTGCGCGATTCATATGTTAGGAGCTCTCTGCACTGAAATTCGAAAACCGCAACCAACGCTTCTTGTGAAACGTGTCGGCTTGAACTCGCTTTTCCCGTGATATTTCAGCAAAAAAAAAAAAGGAAGCATATAGATACGCCAGAGCCTCAACGTTCTGATGGACCTACCATTGCCGCACTTCTTCATTTCTCAAGATGTGACAGGGCACGAAAGATATCGAGGAATAAATAGTCCAAGAGAAAGAATAGTCTGGAAGCAATTCCTTTATACCTGAAGCGCTTCTGATCGCTCGGCAAGAATAGGCAATAGTCTCCTGTCTACGGGGCCCTCATGCAAGTGCAGAAGTGAACGGCACAGAAAAAGGAAAGAATCTCACCTCCGCGATGGCGTCGATAACAGCCGAAACAGAAGCAAACCTGACGCGAACCTGGCCTGCCCAACCGATCTGGCGCTAGCTAGCCGGCGCGGCGCCGCTATAGCAGACGTCAGGCGAGCTTCACGCCCGAACGCGGGACGAAAATTTATTCGCCTTTCTCGAGGTTTCTTCGGCAGCGGTAGGTTAGGGAGCGCCGCCGGCCCTGATTCCCTATTCAAAGCGATTTTCTTCGGGAGAGGCAAGCGCGCCTGTAGCCGCCCTTCTTGGAGGCGTCCCGTGCTGCTTGGGCGCCTGTGCGGAGCCAAGGCTGGCCCGAGCAATCTCCGGCGCGCCGAGGTAGCGGCGCGTACCGGTGCGCACCGCGAACTTCCCCATCTACCCTCTTTCCTGCACCCCAGAGAATCCTGGCTCAGTACGCTTGGCCTAGAGTGCTTCCACCACCGCCAGTGCTGCAGATGGTTCTGCCGTTCCTTAAATTGTTGTTGCCTATGGCTGCATGTGGGATTTGGAACGGTACCTCGCGAGATTTTGAGCAGTGAATTCGTGCAGTTTGGAACCTGGCAAATAACAGGCTGAAATCTGGTGTGCCCCGCCGCGGTGCCTCAGTGGTTAGGGCGCTCGACTACTGATCCGGAGTTCCCGGGTTCGAACCCGACCGCGGCGGCTGCGTTTTTATGGAGGAAGAACGCTAAGGCGCCCGTGTGCTGTGCGATGTCAGTGCACGTTAAAGATCCCCAGGTGGTCGAAATTATTCCGGAGCCCTCCACTACGGCACCTCTTTCTTCCTTTCTTTTTTCACTCCCTCCTTTATCCCTTCCCTTACGGCGCGGTTCAGGTGTCCAACGATATATGAGACAGATACTGCGCAATTTCCTTTCCTCCAAAACCAATTATTATTATTATTAAACCTGGTGTCTGCGTTCGGTATGTGCAGAGGAAGACAGCGTCAAGGTTTGTTGAGCGCCACGATAGAGTTCCCTAGTAGTTTGAGCATCGCGATGGCAGCATCGAGATGATTCCCAGTGCTGCGGGTGCCAATCGGTTTCGCGATGGGTGCGAGTTTTCTATCCTACCTGGTTCTCAGCTTTCTGTGGGAAAGCTTTCTTTTCGGAGGGTCCTAAACACACAACGGAAATGTTAGAAAAACGCTCTTTGACCTCCTGTTTTGCAGGTAAATAAGTGTCAACATCTGCGAAGTCGGTAATCAGTATAAGAAATAGGCCCACCGGGCTAAGCCGATGTCGCCCGCGAAACGCCTGACCAGCCGTTAGGCGAAAACCGATTTGAACGAATTCTATTGGTTAGTCGCAGAGGGGTCATCGCGTGAAGGCCTGTTCGGCCGAGTGCGCAGCTACTTGGAACCTGCAATTGAAAGATAACGGCGTGTAGTGGGTAGCTATCGCCCTGCTGTCAGTGTCTTGCAGCTCAGGGCTTCATGATCTAGCGCTGCAGCTTTCGGGGGGCTCGAAACGACGCACTGCCTGGAGTCGAGTGGCATTCAAGCTACTTTAAGGTAACTACGCCGTTTCATGCAGTGCATAGCAAGTAAAGAGCGGAGGGGGGGGGGGGGGGGGGGGGGTCTTCTGGGCAATACATGAAGCTGTCCTACCTGAGTAATGCATTGTTTAAACTTTATTCGTCGAAAAAAAAACGGAGAAGGAGAAGGGGTGGAGGCAATGCTGTTTCTCCGATGAAAATTTCTCACTTAGCGGCTGGAGAGGGGCAGTCGCCTACCTCCCAGGCCCTCCGCCCTCCTTAAAATGCGATATTAGTAGTAAGCGGCTTTGGAAACGGGTTTCAGGTGTTAAAGGGGCCCTGCGACGTTTCTCAGGCTGGTAATAATTGCTCTCAAGCTGGTTATTTGTTTCGTGCTAATATCACTTTAAAGCACGCAGGAGCGAGGATCCCTCAGTTATTAGAATTCAGAACACGAGTAAACGAGTGCATCGCTTTGCCAAGGGATCGTCTTGCTCATTTCATTCTCCCAATGCCGGATTTTGGCACTTCCAAGCAAAACAGCAGCAGCCGTTGACGTAAAGGGAGCTTGTGTACCAAGGTGGCCTTTCGAAGGATGCCCGCAGTGGCGTCTTTTGACAGCTTTGTTACTGCGTCGCACGGCAACACCAAGAAGGAGCTTCCACGTCATCTCGCACAACCTCAAAGCCTGCCGCAATCCAGCCACTGCCTTCTCCGCCACAGCTGATCGGTCTGAACGCATACTGGCTGTTAACATTGGTGTCAGTTTTTTTTTTCTTCCCCTTGATGCCATTAAGTAAAGCTGTCAACAGTTGATATTTCCGTCATTTGAAGCAACCGTACCACTTCGGCGCAACAAACCAGTTTGTCTGAATAATGCAGCGAGTTTCTCTCTATTGCACCCGCACATTGCGTCTTTCTCAACATCGCAGGACCCCATGCGAAGGCAACTTGGTGTATAAAGCACTCGAAAATGTCCGCAACACTCTACACCAGCCCATTTAGCGATTGCCTCGGAGTATGGCGTAGGACTCTGGTTGGTTTGGTTTTTTGGTTTTTTTGGGGGGGAAAGGAAATGGCGCAGTATCTGTCTCATATATCGTTGGACACCTGAACCGCGCGTAAGGGAAGGGATAAAGGAGGGAGTGAAAGAAGAAAGGAAGAATAGGTGCCGTAGTGGAGGGCTCCGGAATAATTTCGACCACCTGGGGATCTTTAACGTGCACTGACATCGCACAGCACACGGGCGCCTTTAGCGTTTTTCCTCCATAAAAACGCAGCCGCCGCGGCCGGATTCGAACCCGGGAACTCCGTATCAGTAGTCGAGCGCCCTAACCACTGAGCCACTGCGGCGGGGCACTCTGGTTCCTGCTGAATAAAATTTGGTCGTTTGGACTTGAATGCTCACACAGCGGCCGCGCTGTGAAACACCATGGCTCTAATCAGTGAGAACCACTCACCCCGTACGTCATCAGGCTTTCACATCTGAACAATGAGTTTCAATAACAGGGATGTCATCGCTTGAACTCAGCCGCCTGCAGCAGCGCATCTTGTGTTGTCGTTGCAATCTGTTAGAAGGAACAGCAATACTCTTTGCACGGTTAATTTATATACGTGATAGACGTTTTATTCTCTCTCTCAAGCTGTGACATCTTCATTCTTTTAGGCCGCCGGGATTGGGGTTCGTCCTTTTAACGCGATAGCGTAAAGGCTTGCGTTCTGCAGAAAATACCCAGAGAAGCAACTTAGCTGGCCAGTATAGGTCACGTGACCTTGTGGCGTCATCGCAAACTGACCACCAGGGCAGGTGGCAGTTAAATTAATGATTGGTCACGCGAGGTCGCTCGGGATCGAAGAGCAACCTTGGTCGCGTAAGCCCCACCATTGGCAGCACCTGCCATCGCAGGGAAGTAGCAACGCTGCACCACTGCGCGAGAAGTGGAACGGGTACTCCCAGGTATCAATGAATTAAGTGTCCCCTCCAATTGTGATGTTCTATTCCTTTTCAGAGTGCCTCGTGAATGTATGGCAGTGAATCCTGAACTATGGCATGTGGAGTTCATCGGAACTCCGTTCTCTCGTATTTCATCTTCAAGTGCTCTCATGTCACCCTCTCTAGACAGCTACTTCTGATTTGTGGCTTCGCGAAATGATTTACAAGTTTTGCCTGTGCCATCAGCTTGTGGATTAACAACTGCTCGAGCCGTGATCCACGCAGTCTTGCTGCAGCGTACTGTTTGTGTGTTGCCACCGCAGAACGTAAGCTGAGATCGGGGTGAGAATATCTCCTGAAAACTTGTCTGTCGTAGGTTCGTGCTGCAGCGTACTGTTTGTGTGTTGCCACCGCAGAACGTAAGCTGAGATCGGGGTGAGAATATCGCCTGAAAACTTGTCTGCCGTAGGTTCGTCCTGCAGCGTACTGTTTGTGTGTTGCCACCGCAGAACGTAAACTGAGATCGGGGTGAGAATATCGCCTGAAAACTTGTCTGCCGTAGGTTATCGTCCAGAGCGACGGGACCGTCCATCTAGGTACCATCCATGAATTGATGACACAGTAACTCTAGTCATCACCATCATCAGCAGCAGTAGCAGCATGACTGCGAGAGTACCTACCAATGCATCCCGCCTTTACCCATTCTCCCAGTTATTTCACGCTCATGGTCCGGGCCTCCGGTTACTACTTTGCCTAGATTGACGTATTCCCTGCCCACTTCCAGTACCTCGCTGCTTATTGTAAACGGTTATTTCTTTATTATGCGGGACACTGCGCAGACTGGTTGATAAAACACGAAGACATGCACGAAGGAACCATCTGACAGACGATGACTGCTGAAGCGATTTTTTCTTTGTCCGTCTTCACTCTCAGAAAGGCTGCATGCGGTTAAGCCAGTGCCTTACCGGTATGTCATCTAGCGGCTCTTCCTGAAGACACATACACTCCAGCACTACAAAAGATGCCACTGACCTCGCTTGCTTAGCACACGGCTAATCGATCACATTCATGGTTTCATCGGTTCGCAGGAGTTCTTTCGGTCAAGGTCTGTGAGTACTTCTGCAGGCTAGATACACAGAACGTTTAATCTTCAACAGTGCTTCAATTTTTCCACTTAATTGGTAGAACACAGGGTGCAGGCTAAATTTTTTGTGTGTGTTTGTGTGTATTGTGTTGTCTTGGGTTTAATGGCGCATGAGCAGCTAAGGCTACCATGCGCCAAGCTCAAGGTGCGTGTGTTTGTGTGTGGCGCGATATTTCCATGTTGGGTTGGAGTGGCTTAGCTCTTTCAAGCTTATTATTTGCCAGTTTATCTCACGGTGGCAGTGATATTCAAGCAGTGCCGGCCATCGTCCGATTCATCTTGGTGGAGAGTATAGGCATAAATTTTGTTGTACGTAGCGTGGGCAAGGGCTTAATTCGGTCTTTGTGCTCAATTTTCGGTAATTATTTCATTCATGTATGAATAATTTTTTTTATTTCATTCATAACTAAGTAATTTCTTTCTTCGCTTCCATCGCTGCCTTTACTTTCGTATGCAGAAGAATTCCCTTCAGTCCCAAATTACGGAATCTGCAGTATCCATTTACCACACTTAGCAGCTTTATTCTGTTGAAAAGGAGAAATGCTTTTATAGCACTTGTTACGGTTCCTCTGTGGTTATGGCGCTCTGCTGCTTCGCCACAGACACCGAGACAATAAGGCGGATTCAAATTGGAAACAGGGCCACGATTCTGGTGCACATTACGGCATTACCAGTATATTTGTTTTTCTACGAAATCAAGCCTTCAGCCACCTTCCTTCGCCCCGCAGCATTCACCCTACAGAACGCCTCCACCCATCACCCAACCACCCACCACCGTCCTCCACCCTCCAAAACCCTGCGCACATCAGAAGGCCACGCAGCACCTAAACGATAAAGTGACGGTGAAACCAAATTCAACGACGCAATGGGAGTCCGTCGTCGGAAAAGCAAAAATGCGCAGGGAACTGTAGAAACCAGTGATGCTAACGCAGATTTGTGACATAACATCGTATGACCATCCGTCAATATTTAACCCGATTACCGTTAAGCAGCTCGTTTCGCAAAAAATCCAGCGTCGTCGTCGGCGTTGTTGACCGCGAGCGAAAAATTCATGAAAAATCTGCAGAGAAGCAGCCTAGACAGCAGGTGGGCCACCTAGGTCCCGTAAGCTTCAGGCGTAATCAAAACCTGCCCACAGGATTGTCAGCAAGCTGCCCACCGTGGCAGGTGACAGTTAAATTAATGATTGGTCGCTCGAGAAGAGCAACCTGGGTCTCACAAGCCCCAGAAGAGGCAGTACCAGCCATCGCAGGGCAGTGGCGCATCCCTTATCCGCTGCACCACTGCGCCAGGAGTGGTATGAGAACTCCCAGGGATCTATGAACGTTAAGTAGAGAATGATCAATTCTGCATAAATGGACATCAGCCCAATAGAGCTATTGCGTCATTTAAGAAGGAGCTTAAATGTACCCTCCATTTTTTTTATCGTATTATAAAGATCCGCAAGCAATCAAAGTTTATTTTGACTCATCAGTCCTGGTATGCCTCCAAGAATACGTGACATCTAGTTCATGGTAACAGGTTGTCTTTTAAGCACTAACCGAAATTCCCATCCCACCGCGGAGGAGCTCCTGGACGAATCCGTGACGTCGCATTAAGTCAGCGGACCCCCCGCCTGCTGAAAGCGTTCACAAGACGGATGAGAGCAATAGACGACAAAGCGGACGAACTATCGGCAGCACGGCTACAAGAAGCAAAGCATACGACCATGGTGCACGCGCCTGGCTTGTTCTCTCTATACGTACAAGCCCTGCTTCGGGGCTGATGAAATGTGCATGCCCAATTTCCTGCCCTTGATCAATAAAGAGGAACGAAAGCATTTCGTTGCCAGGCGCGGAGGTTCTTTAATTTCTCAACTGGTGTATGACCTCTTCATGAATAAAGGCACCTCCCTTTTTTTTTGTCTGCATTGACCCCTTTGACGTCAGGACCTAGAGCTCCTATCGTGACCACCGCCGTCAAAATGGACGTCATCGCCCGCATCGATCGCCATGAAAAAAACATTGACGTCACGCCACGTCATGCGTGGCTTACGCACCAGATCGGCTACAGGGATCATCGCATTGATCCCCTTTTAATAACCACAGGAAGCGCAGCGGTAGGTAAAAAGCATCCCCCCCCCCGCCCTCCATCCCTTTAATTAAAGAGGAAGAGAGAGATGTTAACTTACAAATAAAAAAGAGAGGTCTCCCTGAGTACCGAAGGGAGGCAAAGCAAAAAGGCAATGGTATTCCCTTGCGCTAAAACGACCCAGTGAGAAGGCCAAATGAAATTCATATCGCAGTGCGCCAATGACACCAGTTCATCGTTTTCGCTTTAAGCATGGGACAGCTAGCCTAGCCTCGCCCTGGAAATGCACTAAGCCTACCGGCTCCCTCTGGAACCGGTGTGGCCGTCGGGATATAGTACACAAGGCCTCGCAATCGCCGCTTGCAGCAGGCCGCTCCCGAACTCATCAACTACGACGAAAACAGCTCCGCGTGGCTGGACCAAGCGACCAGCGCGCGCCAAGCCGGAAGTGCTGGGCGCAGAGAGACGCCCAAAGCGGAACAGCTATAGCTAGCTGCCCGTGGAAAAATCGATCGCTCCTAGATTGAAACAATTTCAATGGGGCGGCCCACCCTCTCTCCTCCCCATGCAAAGTGCCAAGCGCACGCTGCTCCAAACTCGATAAATAAAGATTTCACTCTGGGCGAAGGGTGGAGCGGCAAAGCACAGGTTGGAGCGCGAGTAGCAGAAATAGTACTGCGCGCAGAGCATGGCCGCTGTGCTCTTGTCATTTTACTTCTTTTCTCGTCCGTTTCTCTTTTTTCCAATCTCTGTTCTTCTTCTTTCCGTCTTTCTATCGCTCAGCATAGCATCTCGCTGTTTAGCTGCAGGCGAATGTGTGTTTTCTTTCCTTTCGTTCTTTCTGTCTCTTTCCTCCGCGCCGCTTCGAAACCTTATTGACGCCATAGGAAATGACTTCGAACGCGGGCCCACCAGCAGAGAGTGCTTCCCCCGTGCGCAGTGCCTCGCTTTATCTTCCGGGTGCCTACCCATCTCGCCCCGTCGCGTTCTTCTTCCCCATTCTTCGGAGCAACCCTCAGCCGGGTGGCGGCTGCAGCTAGGCCAGCCTTTATTCCCTATACGAAGGCCAGGCCTACTTTCCCAGCCAGCCTCTCGTCTTCTTCTACCTCTCTTCCCAGCAACTTTTCTCTCGCTTCAATATCTCCCCACTTTCTCTCTTCTGCATTTTCTTTCCTTGTACAGCTTCATCCTGTTGTGCACTATATGTCCTGCTCCCCCCTGTTTGTTTGTTTTTTTTTCAATAAATTCGTGTTTCTGACGAAGAAATTTCATTTTGCTTTTTCACGATTTTCGTGCCTCTACACAGTGAAGACATCAGAGGTGAAGAAACGGATTTGTGTGTACGAGGGCCAAGCATTTGCAAGGGAGAAATAAATAAAAGCAAAGCGACGTACACTTTGCAAATTCCGCAAGTCTCACCTCTTCGGTCACTCCCACCAGTTTGGTCGACTGTCTTCTCAGTCTATTGCTGGCTGTCTGGGGCTCTAGCGCGCGCCCGCGATTTGCATGCGCCTTTCCCGCGTACGCCCTCGAGAAATCTGCAAGCCGAAGCTGCTTCCGTTTTTCAGCCGGCAAGCCCGCCGTCCGATTGCCAATATCGGCGACGAGGATCGAGACAGAGCCACTGCGGGCCAAGAGCCACCGCCAAACGCCGGCGTCGGAAATCCGGACAGAAGCAGCAAGCGGACAGGAAGAGGCGTAGGAGGGGTTCTGCGCGATTTTTAGGAAATTGGAACCGGGAGCCTGCCTCCGTACACCCTAGGGCGCGCGTGCGCCCGCGAAGATAACGCACTCCGCTCTGTCCCTGGCTCCTTCGTTGCTTTGTGTTTTCCTCTATGTATTGTTCTTGTGTGTTTCTCGCGCGTGTACGCTGGCTGGTTTACAGCGTTGCAGCCACCCGGCCGCAATATTAGCCGCGCAGTCCCGACGGCACAAAGGCGACTAAGCTTTGCGCGCAGTCAATAAAAGGAAGTGAAACAGCAGGGACAGCGTCGCGCAAGGACTGCTGGGAGCCCGGCCGGTCAGGGCTCCCTGCCGGTCAGCAGCGGGCTTTGAAGGTTGCGCGCATGTGGATAGGTACTCCGGAGAGTTTCAGGGCGCAATAAAAATCTGTGCTTAAATAGGAGATATCAGCGCGTTTTGCAGAGTGCAGATTCGGGTGTGGTAAACGGCGGCAGTGCGGTAGCAGCTCGGGTGCGCGCGCGGGTGCGGGAGCGGGAATGCTAGTGGGAGTACGAGTGTATGTGAGGGTGAGGGTGTAAGGTGTGGTGTCGGACGGGAAAGCGCGCTTAGAATTGCGCACCAATACGCCTCCATCCAGCTCATCGAGCGCTTTCACAGCCCATTTCGCCTTGTCGACAACTCTGACATAGCTGCTGGTGGTTGGCCAGTCAGGCTGGTTCCACCGAGGCGGCCTTGTGCAGCCACGGCCATTTTTACGCGACAGCGTATACAGCTCGATCGGTCGAAAAGCCGTCGGCGTCGTAGTAGCCGGCCCCGCGTGTCGGAAACAATCGGGGGCTGCGTCATAAAAATCGTACCATAGTAATTTTTAGTTCTATTGATTGTTGATTGATTGGTGCGTGATAGTCGATGATGATTTAATTAAATCATTGTAAATAAATTATTAATTGATGAATAAAATGAACAAATAGAAAACGAGGGTTCAAAGATGTCAAGATGCTCAGAATGAAAAGGCCAATGCTTGATGATGGTAATTAAAAAGTTTAGGGTGTGTAATTGATCAATTAATTAATTTAAACAATGGAAAAAATGAAATATGCCTTCAAAGGTGTTTCCAGCGGGAAATGCGTCGCGCCGAATGGCGATGGCGTTCCGTGGACGTCCTGGCAGCGCTGTAACACGCTGTCGCGTTCTACCCTTACAGGCGAAGTTAAAGCGCCCTCAATGTTTTTTTTTTTATTTACGTGAGAGTCAAAGAGATCTCTCTATCCTTTCTATAGACCTCGGCTACTCTTTATGTCGTTATGTAACCAGTGCGCAATAAAAAAATGCCGTGTGTCCATAACTCCAAAAAGATTAAATCTTAGTACCGTGCAATCCTTCTGTGCAGATGATATTTCCGCTTACAAAGATTTGCGCGCTAGATACGATATGCATTGTAGGTATCAAGAACAGCTATTATATTTCTCAAATATTCAAAACTTTTTTTGACCCTCCTTAGTATTGGCTCTCGTTCTAAACTATTTCACGAACTCAATGGCGCACCGAACATATAGCACAGCTAGATTATCTGCATAACCTAACTTGATCTCCAGTCACTCTTAAGGCGGATTCACACTAGCAAGTCGCGGAGGTCGCGCGACAGGTTTAAATCGATTTGTTACGCTACCTCTTCGCTTTCCTAGTGCTTCGGAAACTGTAACTGACCGAAACCGGTCGCGCGACGTTTGCGACTCGCCAGTGTGAATCCACCTTTAGTTTGAGTTACTTTCAAGTAGTTTCGACAGACGTGAAGGCACACCGAGCGCTTCTTCGCCTCTTAAGGGCGTCGTGCTCGCACGCGAGGTCGTGACATAGTAGCATGCACGTGCTTATTTGACGTCGTTCATCCTTCTTTCCTGTCTTTCGTCTCCTTTTTTACACAACTACGCCTCCTGTTCCCTTTCCCCCAGTGCATGGTAACCGACTAGAATCCTGTTCTTATTAATTCCTTCCTTCTCTCCACCCGCCTTTTCTCTTCTTTTAATCCCCATTTCCCTTTACCCAGCCTGGCATAGTTGGATTGATATCATTTAGATCATCATCATCATCATCAGCCTGACTACACCCACTGCATGGCAAAGGCATCTCCCCTATCTCTCCCATTAACCCTGTCCTTTGCCAGCTGCAGTGCGACCATCGTATCCCCACAAACTTAACATTTTTCATTAACCTGCACGTTTCTGCCCCGTAGGTGAGTACCGGTAAGGTACAGCTGTTGTATACTTTATATTTAGATCGGCGAGCAGTTGCATGCGCCAGGCGACGTTCTTTTCCTTCAATAATCACTTTTTCTCTCTCTCTCTCTTCTTATTAATTCTCCTCCTCCCCTTTCCTTTTTTTCTTCCTCTATGTGTAGCTCATCCATAGGAAGCATGCCATCCGCTGTCCATTGGGGAGCAGTTCTTGGGTCGTTCCTATTTTTGTTACATATTGATAACCTTCAACTTTCCATTTGTACAAAAAAAATCTATGTGCTTATAACTCTTTTGAATAGATAAACCAGACAAAAGGTGAAGGACGCACAGCGACGACGAGGCCAGTCGCTGACCCCCCCCCCCCCCCCCCCTCTCTCTATCGCCTCGTCTCTTCTGTTTCCTTCGTCTTTTGATTCCTTTATTTATTCAAGACTATGTACCAACTGATTCAGATTGCAACTCTCCTGTTAAGTGTATTTTATTCACACAATTTGCGTCACCCGATGGTCATAATTACTTTCAAAGCTCCTTCTCTGATGTCTGTAATTAAGGTGAACTTTGGCAGAAAACGCATCGCCTCCGCTCTTTCGTGCGTACTTTATTATGGGCTGCTCACCGCACTGTGTTTCTCAATATTAGTAGCTTGTTCTTATTCCCACACGCGTTGCTAACTCGGATGAGCTTAAATATTCAAGGTCGAACCGGATGGACGCTTGAGACAACGGCCAGCAAGCTAAAAAGGGGCTCTTAAGGACCAAGTAGCACGTTACTAAATCGTGCTATTAACAAACAAACCATTTTCAGCTAGCACAGTAGATTGTAGGCGCCTTTCTCAAGAGAGATTTGAAGTTCCACATTACGTAAGCAGAAGCCCCAGCGCGAAGCAGGACTTATTCAATGCCGCTTTGGCTTCGCATCCGGTATCGTGAATTGAAAGGTCGGCGATTCTAATTAAAGTGCGATGTCACGCGAATGACCCTTCATTGACAATTCCCTTCGTTTGTTTGATAGGCTTTCCTTCCTGTTAAGCTCCATTTTCTCAAGCACTCAATGGCATAATGGGTTTCTAAAAACCGAAGCTGGCGTGGGCTGTCTGTTTTACAATTGGGAGACACAGCGTAGGCGCATTTGCTACAGAATATGCGCTACCGCCGCGCAAAAGTGCGCCACATTTAAAATACCCCAGAGGTGCGGATTAGTTTCTCTTGCATGTTCTGTTCTTCGCCCGACGCAGTGAGCTATTTATGACTCCTATTTTCATGAACTGGAACTATTCATTATCTAGTACTTCTGCGAGCTTAGATAAAGGAGATCAACGAGATGGCTCTAATCCGAGACTAAGATCAACCCTGTATAGCCTACGTGGTGTTGTGAAATAGGTTCATTAAGAACAGTTGAGGTAGAGTTGTATGCAGACAAAGTACAAAGTCGAGGTTTGTCACCGTAAATCTAAAAATGGCACATCTGTGCGTATCTGAGCGAATTTAAATGCGTTCTCATGGAACTGGAACATTGAAAGTTCGCTTCATTCTTCAGATCAAAACCCTCATGCCCTCATAAATTTACTCCCGCCAGCCCTCTCTTCAGTGCGACGTAGCGCTAATTTGTCTCCTTTCCGATTCGACTGGTTTGTCGCTCTCCTTCAAAAGCGCCCGCACAATACTGAGTTGCTCAGCGGAACCACAGTGACTGAAAGCTATCGACCAGCAACGTTCTTTCTTACTTCCTGCAATGGCGTGCTTCCGACTCCACCCATTGTGGGGCTCTTTAAAGAGCCTCACCTCTTTCATTAAATAAAGGCTTTTCACCACCACCACCACCTTCGTGCACCTACTGCCCTTCTATTGCTTTCTTTTTTCTTCTCTTGTCTTCATAGTGGGAAGCCGCGAAAGGAAGTATTTTCTGCCCCCACCAATGTTTGCCTCGGTCATCAGTCCTAAACTCCTTTTTTGTTGATTTCATATCTCCGACGTATACATGCGGTCGATGAAGTAGGGCGTCGCTTCACAGAGAAAGAAAGGTGTTTTTGCTGATCTATGAGCACCGCTTCGACCCGACCACGGTATCAAGCATCCCTGATATCGGGCACTTAAGACCTAGCACCCTTGCCTGAGCTACAAAAAAAAAATATAACTATACAGATTGCGAAGGCACGTGACTAATAAAAGGTGTAAGATGATAATCTAGTGAGACGAATGACGCTGAAAGGAGAGTGAGCGTATAGTTAAATAAAAACAGGGCCGCGAAGGTTGCATTGCAGATATAAAAGCGTATGTTCCCTCAAAGCAAACACTCACATGTAAAGCCGCCGACACCTCACCGTTAAAGGGGAGGGGGGTACGTGCAAAAGGGAGCTCCGCCATCATAGCCGCGCCGTGCGCGGGGCGCATTTCGTTTGCTCGGCGCGATAAGCGCGGCTAGGAGTAAACGATGCGGTCGATGACCTAGTTCTGTTGTATCCCGTATCTGACGTTTATTCCGTCCAGCAGAGAGTGCACCTAGCAACCCCCGCATGTGAGCAGGAACTTGGGTAAAAAAATACACCTAGATGTCGATGTCAAACTCAACTGCATCCACACATATTTCCTTTTAGTTCGATCGCAGTGAAGCTGAGACGAAGAATATCTATGAAAAGCCTGGTGAAGCCCACAGATCATTTTTAGTGCGCCGTCATGAAGGGCCGCGATAAAAAGGGTTATAACGTGGGGACATATCGAAAGCAGAAAAATTATTTTTTTCGGAAGTGTTCTTCAGACTAGCTCATGCTTGTAATAAGGGAGTAATTGCTCATTTGCATCCAGCCAAGCGCAGCCATACGGCTATAGAGTAAAGCTGTACAGCTTGGGGGATTCCCCTAAACATCTGACCGCCGCTAGCTCTGCTTTTGGTCACTTTAAAATATGAACTCCATTTCACTGCGATCATTATTTTATTCGCCCACGGGAAAAAGATGACTGAAAGATGACTGATTAGAAAGTAGAAGAAGATCGTCACGATCCCCTTAATTCCTTATCCTTGTCTGCTAATTAGATTAGCGATGGCCTCGATTCTGGCAGCCTTGATGCCATAGGAGGCATAAGAGAGTTCTCGCAGACCTGCCTCCCTCACCGTTCGATCACGTTCTACGTGGCAATTACGGTATAACACGACGTTCCAACGACCGCCGCTATTGTCGAGGGTGGCGCTGGTGAACACTCCTAAGGTTAGGTTACATGCAGTGTAAATGCCCTGGAAAGTCGAAGATCGAACAGTCGCCGTCGTAGCTGAGTTGGTAAAGCCCCGCACGCGACATGTGGAGGTGGTGGGTTCGGATCCTACCGAGGGCATGCGGTTGTTTATCCTTCCAGTTTCTAGTCAATTACTTTTCAGATAAAAAATGAATGCACTATTTATTTCCCATTGGACAATCCCACAAGTTTAAAGAATGGAACCATTTCTCTTCCTTTGTTTCAGTGACTTTGTTTCATATGTGCGTCGTCACAAGCTCCTCAACTCCCTCTCTTGTTGGATAACGAGATTCATCAGCAGAGTCAAGCATGATTCTCAGCTGATTAGTGTAGCGACGGTGACAGGCGTTTATAAGGAAGCAATACGGCCGTTGAGTGCAATGCTTTTGCGGTACCTCTATATGCAATTGAAATGCATTTTTATTTTCGACATGGTAGAATATCGATAACCAGTCTATAGGAATCAAGTCGTATTGCCAAGTGACTGCTCGTCTTAAATTCTGCATTTAACTGAATTGCAGCACAAATTCTGAATGCAGCTTCGACTCAGAATCTTAGTCTCGGAATATGAAACCGAACTATATAGTTTTCAGACCATAACATTTCATAAAATTAGGTTTCAAATGTTATTTGCTTACTGCAGTGCATTGTACATGCACGTATTCTTTTGTTGAATTATTTTCTTTTAGAGCCTGTGTTAAATGCAACCTAATAGGTTTCTCTGACGTGTCTCCTCGTGAAGTCCTGTACTTCGAATGCATTCATGCCGTGTTTTTCTTTCCATCTAAGCCAATCGCATCCTGATTACACTTTTCTCTTGGAACTTCTCTTTTTTTTTTCTGCGCAATCCCGAATCAGCCGTCATTCCGCCGGACGGCGCAATTCATCAACTCTATCGGAGGCTCTTCCTGTCCCCTCACATCTTTCATTTCATTTCCCCATTGTGCCTGCTATCCTTTATTTCCGCTGCCCCAGCTCAGGTGCTTCAGTATCGATGGCAGATGCCGGGGCCAGCAAAGATCTTTTCCTTCCTTTTTACTATTATTTTTAATAAAACCACTACCACCACCACCATCAGAGGCCATCGATATCGTTTGGGTACGCCAACTAGTCCACAACCATGCCATTCCTCAGTAGTAATCCCTCAACGGCGACGTGTAAAGAAATTAATGCGACTTTCGCAATAAGTCTAGAGAGCTTAAACCTCACTTATCTGATCGTGCCCGTCGTAACAGCCATGCCACTCGTTCCCCGTCCCCGCCAGCGGGTGGTAGTAAATTTCTGAAATGAGCGCTCCCAAGCTCAAGCTAAACAAGGAGAAACCTCTGAGAGACTACAAAAACAGGAAAGAACTAAGAAAGAAATCTCAGGGGAGAGATCCAAGTGCGCTAGCCCAAAGATCCGCCTGGCCACCATACTTCAGGCCTAGATTCCCTGGGTGGATCATCATCACGAAGCTATTACCACGCCGCCGATTTTACACCCTTTCCGCCTGATTTCTTCCTTCCTCCTCCCCCTCCCCTTTAAAGCCCTCTTTCACGTCATCCACCCTGGGCCGCACTTCCTTACCCGCTTTCGCCCCTTATCGCCAGGGATTATCTCATCGCCATGGCACTACTGCACTACCCCTGCTTTTTACTGGGGCTGTTGCATGAGGGCTCTAAAAAAAGTTTCGGTTCAATTTCGTGTGAAATAAAAAGGAATAAATGAAGGCGGCCGCACCGCGGCGCGGCGGATTACAAGCCACATTTCTTTTTTTTTTTTTTCCTCTGCCTTCGAGCGACCTTTCAGCTACGATCTTCCGCTGTCGATTCCGTCCAATTTGTCATATCGTATTACGCGGGAACGAGGGCTCAGAACTCGCCGAGCCGTTATAGTTTGCGTCGGGCAAAAGAAAATCGGCAGCCCGGCCCGCCTCGGGGATTTGTGCCGCACCAAGAAGACAGGCGAAGGAGCTGCAAGCGCAGTAAGGGAAAACCGGGTCAGAGTTTGAAGGCGCTTGATAAGCAACTTAACTTTCGCGCTTCGAACTGCGCGGTGGCACTTTTTTGTTTGCTTGTTTGTTTGTTTGTTTTTTGCTTAGCTCATTTTAATTTTCTGCCTGGACAGACACGCTCCAGAAGTCATTTACCAAAAGCAGAGGCGGAAGCGGCCACGTGTTGTCTCTAGGGGGCAGCACCAACGGCTGGCAGCGCTATGGGGGTCATTATTGGGGCATATTCGAATGCACGTGGATAAAAGAGCACGCGTTGTTCATTTTTTTCCAAAAGCCAGTCTTCCAGATGACTGCGTTCATTAGGCCCTGGTGTGCAAGAAGTCATACCAAACAAACATGTCCGAAATAACTCATAACGTTCATTTGGGCGAGTTGGTAGATATTCATGATTTGAACAGCGCGAATTCCCTTCTTTTCTTGTCCCTTGTAGTTCGCGCTGTTCAAATCATGAATAACTCATACTTGAATAGTTTACTCATGCGTCTTTTTTTTTCGTAAAAAAATATCAGTAGGCGTTTCAGAGTAAAAGGCAGAAGCCTCTCCTTATAATGCGTGCTCATGTCTTTCTACTCCCACTCACGCTCTTTTTGGCCCCCTGGCCAAATGAACTCATTCTTGAATATGTTCATAGTACTGGGATCTAGGTGTTGGAAAGCGCTGACTAAAAACTACGCGGCAACTAGTATTCCCAGGTGCATCAGATATACAGGTAGCGTGCACAACTATACCATAATGTGCGCCAGAGGAGTTAGCGGCTAAGGAAGGGCCATTCCTTCGAATACGCGTTAGCAAGGGCAAGTTAAAGTGCTTAGCTGTGTTTGCTTTCAAACTTGACATCAGCCTGTTATAAAATAATAGTCCAGCAGTCCACCGACTACACTGTGCTGGGTCTTCACAAAAATAAAAAACAGCGGTAAATTATCAGCACGTTTAGTTAAGGCATCCTTGATGTCTGCCAGCGTTTGCTGCTTGCATGAATATGGTCTTTCCATCACAAGTGACCGGAACTGCTGTCATGTTGAGCTTCCACTTTAAACCTCACAACTTACAACTCCAATCAAATCACAACATCTAATGGCGACCGAAGCCTTCTCCGTGCCTCTTGAATACTTCTGTAGTCGTTACGCCAGCATTTGGCATGCTTTAGATTTACATGTTTCACCCAGGAACCAGCAGTCCTGCATGGGTCTGTGCAATGTAACACCCGTTCAGTTTAATTCCATATGAGAAGGAGAGTCTAACCCGTGCGACACTAGGGCTAACCCACCGGACGTTAATGTGACCAGCACTCCCTAAGCAATTCAAAAACTGAAAGCGTATCATCAGTGCTAGTTGTTTCACTTTGTTATTTGGTAATAAGTGTATTTGCTTGAATTGTTGCTGCCACTCAGACGATTGTGTGTCTGTTCTCGGAGGGTTACAGCGACTGCTTTTTAGCCCGAGGGATGTGTTAGTGCGGACTTGGTCATCTTGTGCAGCGCATTGCCGGACAGCGTCCCGACATCGTTCGCACTGTATTCAACCCGCCGCGCGTTTGCGGCCCTGCCTCCCGCAGACGTGCAGCGTTCAGAGCTCGGCGCTCCGCCGCGGCCGCATACATGGCCCCGCCCCCAACGCGAACGGTACCTCTGCCACGGACCACTAAGGGCTGCTACTGCGCAGATGCGCGCAGGATGCCGCGCCATGCAGTCATTTCAGGATGTATCAGCGACGTTTCAAGCTGTCGGGCGCAGTATTGTTGCTAATGCATGCCCCACCAATAACGATGAAGTTAGAGCGAGGCGCAAGGCACAGGCTTTGTGCACGGGGTGGTGACGTGATCGCGGACCCGGGATGCTGACAACGCGCTACGCCACCAACAACTTCTACGTGGAGACCGCTCTTGCAAAAAATTTTTTCAGACTGCCCATAGACTTCTGTCTATAAAGTCTATAGACTCTCTATAGACAAACCCTAGAGAACAGTCTTTAGGCAATACAAATCCTATAGACGGTCTATAGACAACCTATAAATTTATGGCCATTCACTTTTAGTATATTTTTGTCTATAGACTATGAATAGACAAAAAGAAACACCTATAGGAATTCAAAAGACTCTCTATAGACCATTTTTTGTAAGGGCGGGTACCTTGGCGCTAACAGCTAGGGGTGTAAAGGGCAATCCCAGAAAATCTGTACCAACCTTTTCAGTTCACACGGCTGCCACCGTTAGCCGTATTTCGTAGAATGTCGAAAATTTCCCGCAAGAATTTTTAATGTTTGGTAGCCCCCACTTAATTCATATGGCCGTCATAGCTGGTTTTAGAGAGCCGCCGCGGTAACTCAGTGGTTATGGCACTCGGCTGCTGACACTAAAGACGTGGGTTCGATTCCGGCCGCGGCGGTCGAATTTCGATGGAGGCGAAATTCTGGAGGCCCGTGTACTGTGCGATGTCAGTGCACGTTAAAGAACCTCAGGTGTTCGAAATTTCTGGAGCCCTTCACTGAGGGGCGTCCCTCATAGCCTGAGTCGCTTTGGGACGTTAAACTCTTATAAAACCATAACTAGTTTTAGAGCACGAACAATTCTACAAGTAAGATTTTTCTGCGCGTAAGAAGAGTACGCCATCAATATCAACATGTTCGTGCAGCGTCTCCTCGCACTCCATAATTTTCTCACAATTGCCCGTGGAATTAACACCTTTGAGTTACGCGATGTTAGTTGCGACACCTTGTTTGTAGCTGCCCTCGGTTTCAGCGTGAGCGAGCCCTCCTGGCTGCAACACTCCGCCATTTAGATCCTCGGCCCCTTACTGAAGCCAAGATTCCGGGTCCTTGGAGTAATCCTTGATCGCAGAAGACAGCTTTGAAGGCACTTTTAAAGTTCTTGAAGGACTCAGGACCGAGTGCAAGATTGTGAACAATCGGCGTGTGCCCTGTGTACCCTGCAAGTAACGGCCAACGGACATGTGGAAAAGTGATCATCTCCCTTTTGTCTCTCCCCTTTCTATCTCTCCCTCCGTTCCCCTTCCCACGTGTAGGGTAGCATACCGGGCGTAGCCTAGTTAACCTCCCTGCCTTTCCGTTCGTCTTTCTCTCTCTCTCTCTCTCTCTAGTAAGCAAGTATGTAAGGCTCCCTGATCCATTTGAACTCCAGGTGGTCAAGGCGTTCAAGGCTCCAGGGGAATTGATTTGAATTTTTTTCAAAGAGCAAATAGTTTTTCTTCGCCGAGTATTTTGTTTTTACCTCACACTTCATTCCACGGCACGTCACTGAACTTTTCACATCACAAGTAAAGTCGAGCCAAGCCGATTCACGGCCTGGCTTGTGTGTTGTTGGTTACCATTGTCCCTGCAGTCCCGTGTAGGTATACTGTTCGAAACGAGGCGGGGCCCTTGGCTGCTCCATTCGTCCCCCGGAGTTTTTGTGCCGCCACTGCAGGAGCGGTCTTTTGTCAGACTCGGTTGCGTTCGATTTCCGCCTCGTGTGTGAAGGATTTCGGGCCAAGATGTGTATGGTTTATCAGGTCGTCATGACCATTTCTGCGCGACCTTTGCACGGTTTCCTGGGAAGCCTTGCACAAGCGACGTGACCGGCCCGCCTCGAAGATGTCTTGCCGACGATGTTGTGTGACGAGAGACCCCGTGCGAGCTTGGAATAGCAGTGCACTTGCCCTGTCTTTTCTGTTGTATGATTCGCAACCGGGTTCGACTTTGTGATTGCGGTAGTATGGCTTTTTTTTTTACCTAAAAGCGGGAGAGCTGCTTCAGTCTCCTCTTCTCGACCTCTTCTCCATCTCCCTGCGCCTTTACTTTTCTCCGCGGTAAGAGCCGGTTTAACCGTTCCTTGTGTTCCCTCTAAGCATGACACATACTGTACACGTATGGCACATACTGACATATACTGTCGCATTCTAGAAAAAAAAAAATTACTTCCGCTTGTACGTAAAAATATAATATGCATTAAGGATATCGTGCTCTTTCTCGAAAACTACTTTTAGGAGAAAAAAAAAAGTGTGCTTCGCACTCATGCCTGGCGCGCGGCCGCTGATTCTACGCTAATAAATTTTCCATTCATAATGCTGTACAATTAGACGACGTTGTCCCCACGTGAAAATGCGCTAGCGTTGCTGTCGATGTTTATTCCACCTTCTCCACATTTTATTCAGCAAAGCCGAAGTACGTTATATGGGTTTACGGAACGTAAGTAATCGACGCGTTCAAATCAACTTCAGTGATAAACATCCGCTCTCCAGTGAAGGATTAGCCCTTCAGCTCTACTACTGCGATGATAAATTGCGAAACCAGTGAAGTCAAAGGTGCTGCGTACTGAGCAAACGTTTGGTTCTTATTTTTGCAATAATTTCCAGTAGGTTTTGCATAACTTTAACGCCGCCACCGGCGTCTAATGTTCCGAGAGGGCAATAGTTGGGGGAAGGAAAATTAATTTCGGCTGCTTGTCACGGGCCTATCTGTTCACGCTTTGAGCGGCACGTTATGAAGCTGGCGTAGAGAAACGCGAGGCAGGCTATGAAAAATCTTTGAAGTAAACGAGCCTGCTGCCCGAGGCTACTAAGTAAGTCTTTCGAGGCCGGGTGCGTGAAGGGGTAATGAGGGCGCAATTTATTCTTGCAGCCAATAAAAGAAGATTTATCGGGGGCTCGCGTGTGGCGCGCATTGGACTTCTGGCCGGAAGAGGTTCCGAGCCAGAGCGTCATTCTAACCCCTGAGGCAGAAGAAATCCCTTATATCGCTTGCGCAGTTTGCTTTCTTCTTTTCGGCGCTGTTATTAGGCTGCATCTCTTTTTTTATCTCTCGCTCTCTCTTGTGCAGAAAGTGCAGGGTGTGTTATCCGTCTTGAGAAACCGCAGTTCGGTGAGTATCTAGCTCGCTTTAATTTTTTTTTATTGTTGGTCGCCGTTTCACCTCTGACGACGTTGCCATATACCAGACGTCGCGGCTTCCACGAAAGGGACGCCCGTTTTGCTCGCCTACCCCCCCCCCCCCCCCCCTCCCATTCGTTTCAGAAACCCGCGGAAACTTCGTACCGCCTCGAGCAGTTTCCCGGAACGAAGGCAACTAAGCACACCCCCCATTTATTCATTACTCCCGCGTTGGCTTCTTGTTATTTTCTTCCTCTTCCTATCATTTTTTTCTGCACTGATAAAGTTGCGTTCGCTTTATGCTTTCGCGCCGTTTCACACCGGGACGTGATTGGCGCCCCAGAGGGGAGAAAATTTCGGGAATTTTTTGGACTCCGACTAGTTTGTTCCTCTCCCACCGGTTTCCACCGCGCCCACATATACGGCAAACACGAGTTGAGAGACGTCTTTATTACGCTGCGCAGTTGGAAAGTCAGGGCCGCGCCTTTCTCGGGCATGCTTGCCGGCGCCGGAATTATTCACGCACGTTAGAGAAAGAGGGTTTGCCAACGCGCACGCTCTCTCGCCGGCGAGTTTTTTTTTTTTTTTTAGCTCCTCAGGCAGCGCTCCATTTCGGCCGCCTTTCTCTGACCCGTGCGAAGCTTGAAGTTCATAATGTGCTTTCACGCTAACGACTGCCCCAGCAGCAGCAGTCTTAAGCCGCTGCGCGGCCTGAGTAAGGCTTCCCATTCACTGACTAATTAAGAGGCGCAGCCTGCCGGCCGCTTCTCCTGGCTTCTCCTTGCGTGTCTGTTGGGGTATTCGGTAACTCTGAAAATGAGCCCGCTGCAAACCGGCTCTTTTTCGCGGAAAAAGGCGCCTCGATGGTTCGTTTATTTTAATCTAACCGTATCCTTTTCGCGATGCAATAGAGCGCACTGCATGCTGGGATAAGCCAGGCTTCACGCCATGAATAATGTGCGCGGTTCGCAGCCACGCGATTGGTCGGTGTGAAAAGTGGCGAACTGTATAAATGCGCTTAATTTTATTTTCTTTCAGTGCCTTAATTTTTAGGTCACGCACTAATGAAATTTTGAGAGTTCCCCGCGTAAACACTATACCAACTTCTTTTTATTCGTACGCCCTGTAAACGCGTCCAATCAGTCGACACATTTGTGCACACCTAGCCATTTCCAAGGAGTCGGGTTAGTGGTCGTTACATATTTTCACTAATGGTAATCCACTGCATAAAATGCGCCGTGTGGCGATTGCTTCAGCCAGTTCCTAGCAGCTGACAGGTCCACCGCTGACAGGAGAAAGCCGATCTGTCTTCGATGTATCGCTGGCCCCGAACCGAAGCGTCGGCTTCGAGCAGTCACAATCACGTCACTCCCCGTATGCTAAGGACCATCGCCATATCGCGAATGCTGCGATGGGGCGCGATGTAGCGTTAGTTCAGTGACCCGCCATCAGTAATCATTCACCGCGCAGTGGGCGCCATCAAACCCGCATGCTCGGCTGGGCAGTTCTGAAATAGAGACTCGGACAGGCCTCAGTCAGTAAGTAACATGCGCGACCACACGGTTGCGCGACCTCTCTTAATTCCCTCCATCAATCACCGCATACGCATACTCCCGCAGATAACGAAGCCTCGCTTTAGCGAAGCCCAGTTGCCCTTTCGTAACGAAGTCACCCTGCATCGGCAAAACGCAACGCTCGTTCGGGCTCGCGTGCGCCTGATAACGCCGAGCCGCGGGCGCACGCGAGCGAGCAAGCGTGGTGGAGATAGCGGGCCTCACTCCCCTGTGTTACGCATCTCGATCCGGAGTAGCGCTCCCGCCCCGCGCCCCGAACAACACGCGCAACAGCCTATAGGTCACTGCCAGAACAGAGGACGCCGATCGAGCAGGGCGATTCCATCCGGTCGCACAGGGGGTACCCCACCGGCACGCCTGTCTCGTTAGGCTTAGCTACGTTCAGCGTTCCTCCCCGCGCCACTGCGCCCCCCTGCTGTTCCTTCTCGGAGTCTGTCCTGTTGTCTCGTTAAAGCCCGCGTGACCGCCCGGCCGGGATTATTCAGGGCGTTAGACGCGATAGCAGGGTCCGTCCCGCGCGAAACGCGGCGCGGGAGGCGCTTATCGCGTCCTCTCTTGGTCCCTTCCGCCAGTCGTGGCGCGGGCGCGAAGCCCCCGCGAAATCGCCGTTACGTCCTCTCTGCTCTCTCGCCGCATTGTGCGCTTCTGCTCTGCGCACACTGGACTGGCTCGCCGGCCGGAGGAAGAGCCGTGGGGGTAAAGCGCGCTCGGGATCACACACACGCACGTGCTCTTCTAAAGTCTCACCGAGGGGACAAAAGGTTATCGCGGCTTCGCGATGCAGCGCCTGCGGGAATAATGGTCTGGCCCGTGAAGCAACGGCTCCTAATTGGCCAATAGCCGGCGAGTTTGCGACAGCGACGGCTCGCTCATTTAGCACGCGCGCGTACATAGCCTCGTTACCGGCATGAAAGCGACGTCGTCTCCTTCATTTCTATGTTTTCTTCTCTTTTGTTTGTTTTTTCGCGGGGGTTCTCAGTCCCGCCGCTGTGCGGACATTGATCGCTCGCGTTCCCGCCGTGTGCCTCCAGACAACGGATCTTTATCGTTACTTTTTCTCTGACTATATTATTTTTGGACGCCTCGCCTCTTCCTGCTTGTGCCTGCGGCTCATAGCGCGACAGCTGTTTTTGTGACGTTCTTGACGCCCTGAGAAATTTGTGTCCCCAGCTTTCTGTTGGCTCACGAAGAGCAGTTTTTGGCTAATGAATGCGAGAGAATACCTTGAATTGGCCTGTGCGGGTTATAGAACGAAAAAAAAGAAAAATAGCGAAAGGAGAGTACACATTGTTGGATGTATGATGTAATTATGGGTTGTAATCATAATCTGAACCACTGCCGCGGTGGCTGAGTGGTTATGGCGCTCGGCTGCCGGCCCGAAAGACGCGGGTTCGATCCCGGCCGCGGCGGTCGAATTTCGATGGAGGCGAAATTCCAGAGGCCCGTGTGCTGTGCGATGTCAGTGCACGTTAAAGAACCCCAGGTGGTCGAAATTTCCGGAGCCATTCACTACGGCGTCTCTCATAGCCTGAGTCGCTTTGGGACGTTAAACCCCCATAAACCAAACTAAACCAATCATGATCTGAACCTAGAATTTGCGGGACAGGAGAAGTGCACCGCTCCTGATCAGCACCCCGTTCTTTGTAAATAATAACCAAAGCCCTGCACACATGATGCAAGCATAAACGTTCAGGCAGCAACAGTGCGTTATTTCACAAGAGACATTTCACTTTTGCGGAGGCCGGTGTAGTGGATGACGCTGTTAGAGAAACATTTGAGAAAGACGTTACCCAACTCATTGCAACACTCAACCCCCTCCCCCCAACTCGTTTCTTTTTTCCTTTTTTTTTTGCTGGGGGTCGTAGAGGTTCGCCAGTAAAAAGTAACACTTATTACGCCACGAAAATATATATTTACCTATGAATGTTTCATCACGAGCCTAAATACATTTCAAAGTACATGTATCTAGTGAAATCCTGGCAAACAAGGTAGTTCTTAGCGCTCTGTGTGCCTAATTCCTGACGCAATTTTTTGTACTCTTACACTGATGGAGAAAGCACAAACACAGCACTCTCCTGCGCTGACAATTATTACTTCGCATCTTGTGCTTATATGCTTTGATTGTCTGCCATTTTTTGAAGAGAAAGCTTCACTACGCTAGGTAAAGCCGACTTCGCCGCGCGTTGCCGGTTGACCTTCAAGTGACCCAGAGGTCAAGTGTGGCTATAGGCCGTACCGTATGGGGTCCACCATGGTGTCGCACCACTTGACCTTTCACCTTGACCGTTACTTTTGACCTTTCGATTCGCCCGTAGAGGGCGGTAAAGTAGGCCGCAGCGTTCATTGGGTGACCAATCTCTCTGGATGAATCATTAACTTAACTGCCTCCAGTCAGGGTGCAGGGTGGGCGCGCTGCCTATCCAGTGTGCGAAACGCACTAAAAGTTACAGAAGCCAAGCCGCGTCTACTTGCCCTATACACCACAGCTTTCGCTCTCTAACCAGAGCAGTAGTTAAGCCGCAGCTAAATTTTTTTCGTCCATTATCTCGTTCGTTCCGCTGCTTAACATTAGACATCAGTCTGCGTTCGGTGCGTTATGGCTTTTGCAGCGACGGCACCACTACTGCAAACAACTACTCTAGGTTCGCATCCTAATGCATGCCACATGCGCTGACTTGCCTTTCTCATTTAGACCTAATGCAAGCACCTTTCAAAACTGCGTGCTGCACGCACTGTCTGTGAACGATTTGAGTGGCTAATGCCTCGTTTCATAGTAATGCGGCACTCTCTATCTATATATATGCCACCATTCCATGCCATACGTGCGAATTTCGATTTTTCCGCCGAAAGCTCTCGACAGCAAGCAAGACACATGAAAATGGCTCGTGGAGTCACTATCAACGAGTGGAGTTTAGTCAACTTAAAGCAGCGGACACGCGAGGCGCAATAGCTTTGAGTGTCAGTTCATTCTGTTGAACGACAGCAGACATTGCACCAGCGGGTGGCTGCAACTCTGCAGAGCATGCCCTGTGAGCAATCTATCAAGCTATTTACGCATGGAGACAGATCGCGACGCACAGTTTCGACGCAGTGCGTGGCATTATTTCACCGTTTTATCTCAGATAAAAGCACTGCAGAAACGATCAGTACGCCAGCACAAAAAGAAGCAAGCTGGAAATGACGATCGTGTAATTGGAGAAATGTAAAGACGCGCTCGACCAACAAAACGCTAAGCGATGAATTGTATGCAGTTCGCGCCGAAAAATCAGTGTCGTCGTCTGCTTTCGTGTTACCTTAAAGGCTCGGTTCGCGTGATGAGATGCAATTACTTGTTGTTCAACGATCCAGCGCGTTAATTCTTTTTCTTTCAAGGTGAATCATCCTAATGCTGAAGGTGATCCTTGAGAAAGCGTCTGGTGCAGCTCAGCATCACCTCCGAAGCCCCGTGCATAACTGATGCCTAACACTTCGAGTTCTCTACAACTCGAACTGTTCCCCAGCGCCGGCCTTGAGTGACAAGCAGGGAGTTTCGGGCTACAAGCGAGTGAAAATACTTCACTCACAGAGTTCCCGAATATTTTTTGTAGGAATACAGAGCTAATATGAACAGGAACGGTTGAAACTGCGAGACTGCAAGAGTTGGCCACAAAAGCCTGGGTGGAAAGCAGGAACTGAGCGTGCAGTTTCGTGATCGCATTGCAAGCATTAATTCTTGCGGACTTCATCAAGCTAGCAAACAGTGTCCTGTTCATCTGTTGCGGGGTTTTTTTGTTTTTTTATTTCTGTCCCGTCCAAATCTTTTACTTAGATATAGACTGAAAATAACACCATGCGGCTTCAAAATTCGTGCTTATGGCAGAATTCTGCCGTATAAACTTCGGGTGTTTACAGATACATCAATTTATTTTCATGTATTCAAATGGAGATGGGGGATAAGAGATAAATCTGCATTTATCCAGCTTAACAAGGCTCTCATCCTATAGAGCGAGAACAGTTGGGGCAAACAAGCTCATCAAAACTGTCTTTGTAAATGAGCAGCAGCAAAATCATTTTAAAGAATCATTTTTATAGTGTTTGATGCTCTCAACAATTTATCACGGAATTTCGAACTCAGAAAATTAAACGTTATACATAAACTTTTTTAAATGCATCCGTAGTCTGTGCTTTTTAAAGGAATGGCAGGACTATCTATAGCACTACAAATATCAATCAAAACAAATGCGACAGTGAGGATTGATGCAGTTTGAACACAAATAGGAACCAAATTACAAGACAAAAATGACAAACCGAACATAAGCACTGGAAAAAAAGGACGCGACTAAAACAGTATATTTTTAGCTGGTAAACGTGAGAAGTTCTTTACTGTCATATTTTTCGTGAAGTAGGTTCAGCATTTCAGAAATTGTGCAGGATAGCCTTTATCCGTCGTTATTTGTTCTTCTAGGAGGTTCAGCCCCATAATCAGTTCGCCTCGTGTCATAATTAAATAAATGTAAACATAACTTTTATCTAGTCTGTGGAGCAAGTAGAAATATTTTCAGCATTTTCAGTACTATCAGTCGCTTCTCGATAAGAAAATGAACTAGCGGCTGCAGAATAAACAGAAAATATATCAGCCAGGGGAAGAAAATAGCTCGGAAATAACCGCACGAGAAGCTTTTCAACACACACTCTGCGGACCGAGAAGCAATCTTGTTAGGTATCCATCTCAATCTCATGCCACAGTTCAAACCGGTATGCAGGCTTGGTCAAGAACGAATCGGACCTCATTGCGTCTGAACCGAGGCTTTCAGTGCAGCGTTGCCGCACGTATCCAGAGAAAGCCAGCAACCGACGCTGTAGGTAAGCTCGTGCGTGTATACGCCCGCGGGTTATCATCTCCCCTTTTAGAGCAGTGGATTCCAAACTTCTCATCCGACGTCAGAGTAAACAGCCGTTTCGTTCGTTGCGTTCCGCTCCACCTTACCTCCAGGGCGGGTGCTCTCGCTACCGTAACCTTCGCATTAGCCTTGCAGACACGAAGTGCGCCGGCAACAAATGACAAGGGAAAGCAAAGCCTAGAATTCGCTCTTGGCCGCCGCCAGGGGAAAGGAGGGACTCGCAGTCGTAATGAAATCGGCGCTGCACGGCCGACTCGTCTTGATTACACGGCGTCGCCCCTCGAGCCAATCATGGGGTGGGTGACCCGAGGGGCATCGCTGATTAGGCAGGAGAAAAAGTCGAACGGACGAGGAAGATTGGGAGAGCGACGCATTCGTTGAGCAGAGAGAACGAAGGCATGTAACATCCGTCGAATCAACGATATCTCGAAAACTTATGAGAGTGAGTAACCAGTACTGCTGTTGATGCCGAAACTGGAAACTACTACAAAAATTACTATGCCTAGAAAGTATTTCATGCCATGATAAAAAATATGGGGAGAGATCTAATAATAATAATAATAATAATAATAATAATAATAATAATAATAATAATAATAATAATAATAGTTTTGGGGGAAAGGAAATGGCGCAGTATCTGTCTCATATATCGTTGGACACCTGAACTGCTCCGTAAGGGAAGGGATAAAGGAGGGAGTGAAAGAAGAAAGGAAGATAGAGGTGCCGTAGTGGAGGGCTCCGGAATAATTTCGACCACCTGGGGATCTTTAACGTGCACTGACATCGCACAGCACACGGGCGCCTTAGCGTTTTTCCTCCATAAAAACGCAGCCGCCGCGGTCGGGTTCGAACCCGGATTTAATAAAACGTTCCTATGCTTCACTCGATTGCGGTAACTGTCGTCAAAACTGCATCCATATATTCCCCGATCGGGGCCGCGAGGCAAAAACTACAATCTTGTTACCCATCTATGATTCTTGGAGGACAGAAGTGTATGTACCTTAGCTGTGCGCTGGCAAAACACAATAAGTGATTTTTTTCCCGCTTCGTTTTACCTTTCGTTCGACTGGGAATATAATGAACAAGCTGAGTTCGCTACTGTGTGAGCCTATAAATGGTTCAGCACACATCAGGGCTGGACGGTCGTGTGTAGACAGAAATAAGCCGAGGCAACGGAAGCGAGCACGACCATTAAACGAACGCGAAGCTAATGCGACCAAAGCTAGCCCAACATACTCCAAGGGATGCGGCGTCTAATGAGAAAATACCGCTAGGGAAAAAATGCAAAGCACCCCTGGTGCTTCAAATGCGAACGTTGCGTGTCCGAGACCTCAAAAAACCCGGTGCTCGAAAACGGTAAGGAAAGCAAGCTAGCGGCAGACTGTGTGCGGCTACGTTGCATCAACTGACGCTGGTCACGACTTTCCATTTGTGCACGCGGTGAAGAACGAAGGACCAGGGTAGATTCTAATCCCGAAAAGGAACTCTCGATCGTCAACCTCCCAGAGCAAGAAAAACGCGAGCCCACAGATATCCCCATAGCGTGCCTGCTGTAACAACGCCTCGCGGACCCAACAACTCCAACATTGTATTCAGCCATTCGCCTCGCAATGAGTCCACCGACACATAATTCATCTCCCGACTCTTTACCTTCCAAGAACACTCGCTCATACCAAAGAGGTCCCTAAAGCCGTGGGTCCGCGTCCTCTTTTGATGATAATTCCAGCAACGAGCGAGGTGGCGTGAGCCGACAGTAATGGTGCGCGTCGTCACGACAGCCTCGCTGCCTATGCTATGGGTCCCGATCCAGCGGGTCGGGGGGCCGACGAAACAAAGGCCAGCTGCGGGCGGGAACGACGGGCCGAGATTTAAATATGGCAGCCAAATTGGGAGGGAAGGCCTCCTTGACTCGGTGCGCGCCTGGGGAGCTGGCTGGCGGCCTGGCTTTTCTTCAGAGCGCGCGTCCCCGTCCGATTGGTTTGTGGGCATTGGAAGTCACGCCACCTCCGGGACACGAGATGCCTCGACTCTTGAGCACGCGTCCCTCGTGCGGCGCTTCATTTTTGAGGCGTTGCTCGGGCGCTGGTCCGCGGGTGTTCGGGTGCGTCTGTTCGCCTAGGGAAGAAAAGGCTCAGGCACCCGTGCTGCTCTGCGTGCGTCGAGCTAATTGAATGGTGGCGTGCCGAGGGCGCGTCCGGGGTGCGCCCACCGCTCGGGCTGATGGCGCCATTCCCAGGATGTAAGGTGGGTGTAGGCTCTGGCCACGCCTGAATCGATCCGCCGCACGCCTGGCCGCAGCCAAGCCAACTTTTTTCTCCCCCGAGATGGCGCCGCGCTTCTTGCTCTTTGTTCGAGTTCGCAAAGACGAGGCAAAGCCGGAGCATCTGGGCCGCCCGCGCGGGGATGTGAGCGAAAGGAGTGGGAAAGAAGAACGAGTGACCAAGCGAGTGAGTGAGTGAGTGAGTGAGTGAGTGAGTGAGTGAGTGAGTGAGTGAGTGAGTGAGTGAGTGAGTGAGTGAGTGAGTGAGTGAGTGAGTGAGTGAGTGAGTGAGTGAGTGAGTGACAGTGCGCTTGTCTGCGGTCTACACTAGCACGTTGCCATCTCAACAATAGAATCCCAAGCGATCCACAACCTTTCCAAAGCCAATGCTGATCTCCGCCTTCATCGCTATGTATGCTTTCACTTACTTTTTCTGACGCCCCAAACTTTTTCCTACTGTCGATTGCTCAGCCATACTTATAGTAGTGTATTCCGTACCGTCCCATTCTAACGCCACAGCGTTAAGGAACTCGTGTCCCAGAAAAGCCGGTGTCGTTGGCGTCGGCCGTGAACGAAAAATTCCTCATCCTCCCCATGAGCAAAAATCCCTCCTCCTCCTCGCAATATACGCTACTGCCCCAACAGATGGCGCGCGACGGCAGCGCTTCCCGCTGGTCTCGTTCCAGCGCAGTGGGGCCGTGCGGGCACGCAGGAATCACGCGGTGAGCGGCGAACAACGCAGCGCACATCCAAAGCGCGTTCCCCACGAAGCTTGCGGCTTGCTGCCCGTTCGTTCGGCGCGGAAGCTATGCTGGCGTTCGTGGCATCGGGTTTGTCGAGAACGATGTGCCGACGAACTACGCCTGCAACTTGAGTCCCGCGCGTTTCGGCAAGGCGCTTGGCAGCGCTTCTACGTGGTTTGCCGCTCCGCGCGTCCGTTTCACCGCACCTAGCAGAGCGATTTGGCTAACGGGAAAGGCGTCGCGCCGAACGGGCGATGGCGTTCCGTGGACTCCCTGGCAGCGCTGCAATACGCTGTCGCGTTCCACTTTTAAAGCCGAAGCTTAAGCGGCCTCCAATTTTTTTTTGCCTCTTGTAGATCGGCCAGCCGTAATAGCAGGCACGTAGCCAGGAATTTTTTTCGGGAGGGGCCCAAGGTAATTTCTTCTATTGTATCTGGCGCCGGGTGGGGGGGTCTGGCAGTTGGCTGAGCACTGCCAAGTGTAAAAGAGGTCACTTGAACTTGATTTAGGGGACGGGGCGATGGGGCAAGCCCCCTCCCCCCCCCCCCCTTGTATACGCGCCTGCGTAATGGGTGGACTACGCGGAATACGCAGACTGCGCAGACTACACAGACCACGCAGACCACACTCTCCTCCTGACCTTAACCCATTAGTTGCGTCTTGCTTTTTGATTCGTCACTAAAACGTCGGCACTAGTCCTCAAGCCCCCAGCACTGACGCCTACTCTATACGGAGACAGTAAAAGAGAGCAGAGTAGGATAAGAGTACAAACAGCACACTAACGTTGACTAACTGACGTCATAGCATGGCACTGACGTCCGTCCAGGGTGTCATTTTCTTATACTGCTTCTGTCTTCATGCCTTGCGTTTGCTTGTTTTGGCTGCCTTCTAGCCCCAGGGCAGAGTGGAGTTGCTTCCATTTGGACGCTCGCGTGAGCATAAACATAATTACGCTTCGCAAACACAGATCGTGGTATACGTCGTAGACTATCGCCATTGCGGAAGATTTAAGGGGTATACAAGCACCTGTACAAGAACCAATGACGTCGCTTGTGCACGTTCTAAACAAAAGGTACACTTTCTTAGTTACGTTTTAGATCGAGCAGTGTGCATGTGTAACTGCTAACAGCATTCACCTTTCGGCGCATACAAAGAACAGATCGCGCGGTTCGAACGCAGAAGCCATTTCGAGCGACGTTTTAATATCCTTGTTGAGCTGACAAGCCAGTGCAACAGGATAAAAAAAAAATAACGCCGTCACAATGGGAAAACGGCGGAGCGGGATTAAATTCGATCTGTCCCCGGGCTTCGACGGCATCGTATGGTATTTGCAGACGCTTCTGTCGTATACCTCTTTCCTGCTCCCTTCATTATGTCGCTGTCAAAATACCCGGATCAGTTCCCGTCTCGTCGACGAAATGAGACTCTTCGCCCGCTTTTTCGACGAGGCGGCAGGAAAACAGTGCGCGGCTGGAGACGTATATTGATCCTTTATTGAACTCACGCTGGCGTGCCTTATTCGCCCTATGCGCAACGTCTGGCCTGCAACTGAGGCCTGTGCGTGCTATATAGGCTGCTCTGAGAAGCGGACAAGCGTCGTCGTCTTCCATTTTAAACAGCGTATAAGGCATAGGGAGGAATTCACGGCCGATTTGTCCCCTGACAGACGTTGCGACACGCGGGCGTTTACAAAGGGAATCACCTGGTGCACCCCGTTCCTCGAGTATTGTCTCGCGACGAAAGAGGAAACGCTGGGTGACAGCGGTCGCTGCTCGAGCGGCGCTTTTTGGGTCGAAACGGTTCGCCTCGGCGGTTGAAGGCAGCCGGCTCTGCATGGGTCTCAAGATTGAATGTTCCTGTCGGGGCTAACTATAAGGAGGCGTATAGAGAAGCAAGGAAGATGTTTTTTGGTTTCGTCCTTGCGCTCTGTTATCCAACCCCTTGTTCGAAAAAAAAAATTCTGAAATCGATAGTACTAATAATCGTAAGCTGAGAAGCTTTCGCGCATGCTGTGGTTCCTCTCCATGCGCGATATGAGAATGAACCGCCGTACTAGCGGCCTTGCGAAGGCGTTAACAGGTCGTCATCTACAAAATACACGCTTATGTAAAGTGCAAACGCGCCCAACAATTCTGGACAAAAGCACTTTTGAATGGGAAAGAAATTGTGAACGCCAATCTTTCATATATTGTAAGATTTAACTATAACAATCAATATATCCGCAGATCTCCCGTCCACAGACGCGTTTTTTTTGTTGTTGTTGTTGTTGTTGCTATCAACGTGTTTGCGATCCTCAAAAGCGCTCTCCATTGGTTTTCTAAGGCAGCGTTGGTTTGACTGTATCCACATCCCCAGGATTCTGATGAGCGTCTTTTCAGGTATCGGCTTCCCCTCGAGGTTGACGTTGAGCTTTAACTCGTCGCTGGTGGGGACTGTGCGGTTTTGCTTTCCTCTCCAAGCTCTCAGGAGCTCGGACTTCTCAGTGCAGCACGCTAGCTATCTTGCTCTGACGTAGTCCTCTACGCAGGTGGCTGCCTCTTGTAACTTCTCTTCTTTCTCTCTGAGCGAGCCTGTGTTGACCCAGATGGTGATGTCGTCGGCATACATGGCATGGTGTATGCCGTCGATTTCTTTTAACTGTTTTTCCAGTGAAACCAACGCTGCACCCACACCCTACTCAAGGCATCCACCCTACAAGTGGCCCGCATGATCACGCGCATCTCACACAGACGCCACGGCATGCGAGAGGAGGACACACTCAAGCTGGTCAGAAGCCTGGTGGTCAGCCGAGTGGTATACAGCCTCCCCTACTACAATCCCGTCAAGAGTGAAGTACAACAGGCGGACGCGATTCTACGCAAAACCGCACTCCACCTTCCCCACAACACCTCAACCGAAAAGCTCCTAGCCTTAGGACTACACAACACCTTCGAGGAATTGAGAGAGACGCAACTAGTCTCCCAACTGCGCACACTACAGCAAACCCCATCTGGCAGGGAGCTCCTGAAGAAACTAGGCTGCGCCGATCAACTTGAATAGGTACAGAGGACCGAAACAATTCCGGACGAGTATCGCAACACACTAAATGTAGCACCCATACCCAGGAACATGGATCCCAACCTACACAAAGAACGCAGAGAGGTGAGGGCTGAATACCCTACGAAAGACACTAGCACCCCAAGAAACGACGGTATACGTGGACGCAGCCACATGCGCCTGAGCAGCGGGGCAGAGCAACAGCAACGCGGTAGCAACGGTGATTGATTCGAACCTACGCGATATCACCAGCGCATCACTACAAGATTGTACGATAGCCGAGGCTGAAGAAGCGGCCGTCGCTCTAGCGGCAGAGTTGGGCTATCGGTCTAAACGGTCTCTAACAATCCTTACAGACTCACAAACGGCGTGCCACAACTACCTACACGGCAGAATAGGGCGGGGAGCGCTCCACATACTCCACTCCGGAGACCACATAGCACAACTACAACCAAACGAAGTACCAATTAGGCATACGATAGTATGGACGCCGGGACACACGGGAGTGGCAGGGAACCAAGAGGCGGACAGGATAGCTCGAGCGTACACTTGTTACCGAGCATCCAACGTAGGCGAGCTCGATGGGACCGAACCTGTACCCCAAGACTATTCGGCGATACTAAATTACAAGGGCTGCAGAAAGCGGTAGCCACCACCGCACAACTCCCTTAGCAAAGAGGACTCTGTCGCGTGGAGGCAGCTACAAACGGGCTCGTACCCGAACCTATACGTACTCAGCAAAATATATCCCACACAATACAATGACAAATGCCCCTGGTGCCACGAAACTCCCACGCTGTATCACATAACGTGGGCATGCCAGAAGATAGACGTGGTACCCGTTATATCACACCCGAGTGCGGAGCAATGGGAGGGAGTGCTCTCCAGCGATCGCCAGGTCGACCAAGAAAGGTCTGATTCGGCGAGCACAACTGGCAGCAGCATCCAGCGGAGCCCTGGACTGAGGGCAACCGACCGTTCTGCAAGAAGATGGACAAAGTCATCTGAAGACCGCAGAAGACCATCGAATCTAGAGCTCAATAAAGTTTTTCACTCACTCACTCACTCTAAGGCAACCTTAACTGCTCCATGCGAGAGATGGAAACACTTTAAAAGAAAGACTTTGCGACACGTGGGAAGAATGAACCATTACCTTCAGTATTTACACAACAGTACCTTACAATTTTTCGATATTCAAAATTTTTTGTCCTAAACTGTTGGGCATATACCATCATTAAACAATCCTGGGATGCGGTCAAACTAGATTCATTTGAAGCTAACTAAGCCTTCTCGTTACGTCGCCTGTCGGTAAATTGGTTTCGCACTGAAAGACATAGTATACCACAGTGACTCCCTTTTCAGCCTTTTCTGTATAATCTTCATTTTCCTCAAGTATCAGTGAAACGTGTTTCTTCCCTGACTATCACAGGACATATGCAATGTTATATTTGAACATAAATGCATCGTAAGGGCTTATTGGCTTAGGGTGACATTGAGGCTCGGTTTTACTGAAGGTATTTCATTTCTTCAAAACTCACTAATCAAGTTTTAATCAAGGGTGGTGAGTGGACGTGTGCACTGTAATCTCCGCTCTCATTATCGGACAGAAAAAAAAAATTTATCCTTGCATGGGGCACCCGTTCGATAGAAAGATATCTCGATCGATACACGTAGGATGGGAACGCTGCAAACGAGTTTCTGTGCTAGCCCGGTTTTCGCCCGTGCTTCGAGACAGCCGCAACGAAATCTGGTCTATATCTCTGCGCCGTTCATGACACGAGTACGATATTTCGACAACGTAGCGCATAAAACAAATATTTCGAAAGTTTCCACATCTAATTAAATAACACCCCACGATATATCTTACAGATCGTAGTGGCCGTAATGATAGCAGAATGAGGCTCTCAACAATGTCTAACTGTTGCCTGAAATAATTTACCTGCTATGCAATGCATATATGGTCATGCGAAGAGCTCGACATATCAGTTGATGTTCAGGAAAACAGAGTGGACGTCCATGTGAAGACTTTAATGGATTTTCGGCTATCACAACACGCTTGAAATCAACTTACAACATTTGAAAATGAGGAATAATTGAATGTAGAATATAAAGCTTTCGTGTACTACATATTGCGCGTCACTGACCTGTGAAACGCAATGTGTCCTTGAGCCAATGCCCCAGTCAGTGAATGAGAGAGAATAAGTGAGGGAAAGAATGAACGAGTGAGTGAGTGAGTGAGTGAGTGAGTGAGTGAGTGAGTGAGTGAGTGAGAGTGAGTGAGTGAGTGAGTGAGTGAGTGAGTGAGTGAGTGAGTGAGTGAGTGAGTGAGTGAGTGAGTGAGTGAGTGAGTGAGTGAGTGAGTGAGTGTTAGTGAGCGAGTGAGTGACACGTGGTCAAGCAGGCAAGCTAGAAAGAGAGGAATCACATCATAGCAAGTAATTGAGTTAGTGAGGGAGGTGGCGATGCTGGTGATTTTTTAATAAGAAAACAAAACGTAATATAATGCAAAAAGAAAAGATATTGGCGCCCGTGGCAATAGCTGTGTATTACTTCAAGTATGGGCTAATAACCTTAGCCTAGACTGAAGAACTAGTAAAGAAGCAGCCCTTAAATGAGTTAGCGGTAAGAAGGAAAATAGTTTAATTTAGCGTCTCGCGACAGAACAGATAGACCGCTTTAACCGATGTCGACGACCTAAGTGTTCAAGCAATGAATGATAATATTCCAGATATCATTGCGGAGTTCGCAATAGAAGTAGGGGTAGAATAGCTAGACATGATATCAGGCAAGCTCTCTCAGGAGGGGAAAGATGTGATTAAGAAATGGCAAAGCATGAACGCCTCTAAACCTATAAATAGAACAGAACTGGCAGAGCTGTTAAAGCTAATCAAAAAGCGTAAGATAACAGACATACGGAACTATAATATGCAGAGAATCGAATATGCTTTAATGAAAGGAGGTAGCCTAAAAGCATTCAAGAAGAAAGGAGGTATGACAAAAGTCAGATGTATGCGCTGAGACGAGGAAGGAAATGTCACTACCATATGGATAAGATAGTTGGGAGCCGAGGAGTTTTACACAGATCTATAGAGTAACAGAAGTAATCAGGACGATAATGACGGAAACAAGAGAAGAAAAAAAATCTTAGGAACAATGCAAAGGGGGAAAGCAGCTGGTGAGGGTTAGTTAACAGGAGATCTGTTGAAGTGTCGTGGGGAAATAGTGCTTGAAAAACTAGCCACCCTATTAACACATGGTACCACAACCGCCGGCGTACTGGAGTCTTGGAAGAATGTTAACATTATCTTAATCCATATAAGAAAGGGGACGTCAAATAGTTGAAAATTCCAAAGCGATCAGATCACTGTCCGTTGCCTACAGCGAATTTACTAAGGTAATCGTCAAGAGAATCAGGGCAAACTTAGACTTCAATCAAAGGACCAAGCTTCTGTGTAAATGGTAGTTGACACTGGACCATATTCACACTATCACTCAGGTGATAAAAAAAAGTGAAGAATATAACCGACCGCTCTATTTAGACTTCATAGATTGCGAGCAAACATTTGACTCAGTCGAAACCTTGGCACTCGTCTACAAGCCCAGGAAATCTGAACAAACGCTTCTAGTTCCCACGGCTGCCACCACGTTCTACGTGGCGCTGAACACACAAAATCAAAGCTGGAATTTCGAATGTCCGGCACATCCTATTGATTTTCAGTGGCCGTCGGAAATAGTTGATGGTAGCCAGAGAAATTTTATGGGTTACGTTTTGAGCGAGGAGGAAAAGTCGACCATAATAATCATCATGTTCGCAAAGAATCTCTGGAGGTCTCTAGTTTTGTTAAAATTACAACTTTAAAATATCCCGAATGAGTTAATGTTTGCTACTGACGGCCAACGGATAACGCTATAGTTGCTACACTCTAGACACAAATAGGCGTATATGGGAGTAAAAAAGGAAGTAAGCTGTCCTCTGACACACTCCCTTTTATAGAAGAGAGTGAGCTAGAGGACAAATTACTCCCTTTTTTACTAATAATAATTGGTTTTTGGGGAAAGGAAATGGCGCAGTATCTGTCTCATATATCTTTGGACACCTGAACCGCGCCGTAAGGGAAGGTATAAAGGAGGGAGTGAAAGAAGAAAGGAAGAGAGAGGTGCCGTAGTGGAGGTCTCCGGAATAATTTCGACCACCTGGGGATCTTTAACGTGCACTGACATCGCACAGCACACGGGCGCCTCAGCGTTTTTCCTCCATAAAAACGCAGCCGCCGCGGTCGGGTTCGAGCCCGGAAACTCCGGATCAGTAGTCGAGCGCCCTAACCACTGAGCCACCGCGGCTCCTTTCTGTTTTCATGAAATCTGGCCATGTTAAATAACCAGAGCGTAGAAGAGGTATGGTAAACACTGAAAATATACAATATATATAGCGGCTGCATTTACACCATAGTCCTCCATAGAGAAAGTAATAAATACGAATGAGGAAGGGTGCCAAGCAAGGAGACACGATCTCTGCACTACTATTCACTACTATTCATCGCGTGTTTACAGGAGGTATTCGGTAATATCGATTGGCAAGAACAAGGGCTAGGAGTTAACTGAAGATACCTCAGTAATTTACAATTCGTTGATGGCATTGTCTTGATAATTATCTCTGAGGACGAACTGAAAAGCATCATCAATGACCTTGGCAAGACAAGTAGAATGGTTAGTCAAGAAATTGACTTGCAGAAAACCACAGTAATGTTCAACAGTGTCGGAAGGGAAGATCAGTTTACTATTTGTAGCATGGAGCTGGACGTGTTAAGGGAATACGTCTACATAGGGCAGGTAGCGACCAAAGTTCCTGACCACTAGAGTGCTATAACTAGTAGAATAACAACGGGGTGAAGTGCATTTTGCAGGTAATCTCAGATCATGAATGGCAGTTTGCCAATATCCTCAATATCCTCTGAGAGAAGAGCATATAACAGCTCTATATTACCGGTACCCGCCTATGGGTAAGAAATGAGGAGGCTGGCGAAAAGGGTTCCACTTAAACTGAGGAAAACGCAGCAAGTTACGAAAAGGAAAACTATGAGTGCAACGTTAAGAGGCAGAAAGAGGGCAGAGTCGATCAGTGAACAAACGCGACTTAATGACATTCTAGTGGAAGTCAAGAAGAAGTGGACTTGGACAGAGCATGTAATGCAAAGGCAAGATAACGGTTGGTCGTTAATGGTAACGGAGTGGATTCCAAGAGAAGGCAATTGTAGCAGGGGACGACAGAAAGTCATGTGGGAGGATAAGATTAGGAAGTTTGCCGGCATAAGGTGGCTGCAGCAGACACAGGACCGGGTTAATTGGAGAGACATGTGAGAGGTCTTTGTGTTGCAATGGGCGTAGTTAGGCCGCTGGTAATGTTGACCATAAGCATCCGAGCTGCGGCCGGCAGAAATACAAAAGAAAGGGTGAGGGTATGTCGAGGCGAAGCGCAGAAGGGAGCGATAGCGAGAAAGGACAGGGAAGAGCTATTTACACTATTTACGGAAGGCAAAAACGCTTGTCTAGAACACGTTCTGTGCGTGTTTTGAGCTGAATACGCGATGTCTAGCGGTTACATTTGGTTAAAAATGATCCTGATGTAAGCATGTGCAGTTAAACTCGTAGGGTTCCACCGTCATTTTTTGCCTTCCTGGTAGCACCAGCTTTGGGAGCTGCGGGACGCAGAGTTCGGTCGTTCTAGACATGAGTTTTGCGCTCTGTATGAATATAAAAAAGGTAAACTATGCCGCTCGCATGCAAGTGCGCAGGCTATCACTGCATATATGTACTAATGAACACTGTATACACAGAGTCACGTGCGCCCCCTGTCGGCGGCGCTGAAGTTGCAGATTATGAAATAGCGGCGAGCTACTCACTTTCATGCCGGCCCAGCGAAAACCACTGAATACTTTGCTGATAACCAGTTCATGAACACGAACTTCCTAAGACTTGCACTGCTCTCATCTTGGTTTTTCCCCAGTACGTCTTTCGTAGCGTTGCAAACACAACTCGGAGGGAGCTTTTCCTGTTCTATTTCCACATAAAGTTTTCTCCTATAGGATGTAGTAAAAGCGATCCCAACTCCTTTTTTTCCTCTTTCTTATTTGTTTCCCCGCACACAAGTAAGTAAAGAAGTCAAGCACATTAGGCCCGACTTATCAGGAAAGAAAAGAAAAGGCAAATCACAGCCACCGGCGAGAGTTCGGGGAGACAGGGTGTCTTCATAAACAGCGTCCCGCTTTTCCCGCATGACTCTCTGTTTACACAACATCGCCGGATCGCTCCTCAAACTTTCTCGCCGCACTGTCCTTTCTCTCCCTCATCTCTTTTCCTTTTTCCCTCGCAAGGCACGGCGCACATGTCCGGCTAATTAGTCAAGGGCACGCTAATTGCATCGGCGGCAGCTTTGCGCTTATGGACACGCGTGCTTCCCGCTCCTGACTCTCAAAAATGCGCCGATACGAGCACTTGGAGCGTGCACATATCTCTGAGCGGCCTATTTGTTCTTCACGCGTACGTGGAGGGGGAGAAACACGTACGAGTTCGACGGCGAAGCGAACGAGCAGGAAACGAACCACTGCGCCATACATTGATTAGCCCGCGTCCCTGTGGCCTTGCTTCGCTTCGTTTCCCGGAGTTTAAAACTAAAAAAATCACTAAAAACGATTGAACTAAAGGCTCTTCTTGTTGTTGGTTATGTTTGATAATTAGACACTTGAATGGAAGACTCAGGTTCAGTTATATAAAAATAAAAGCAATCAACTATATTGTTAATGAAGGACTAAAGAAAGATGCGGCTCGAACGGTGTAAACACAGTACGCATGGATGGGTACCACCCACAGAAATGCGTCCTTCTAATTCTATATAGAAAGCACAGTCGAGTCCTGATTCGAACTAGAGTTCGACAGTTCAATCGAACTTCCTCGTCGAAGCCAACTTCGGCCTTCCTTTACATTTGCAAGTTGGCTTGGGTTCAGATAGCTTGCTATGCTAGGTTTATTGACGCATGACCTTCAATGTTTCGTTGGCCCACCCCTTCTTTTGCGTGCCCCGCATAAAGAAGTCCACTCGTGCTTCCTGCTTAAGCAACGGATGAAAGCTTGATGAGTCAGCATCTTCTGAAAATTTTATTGCTCCTTTTGTACTTAGCGTGGCACAGCAATTAATAAGTACGTATACAGGGTGTTTCACCTAAGACTTTACACTATTTTTTAAAAATAGCCTTTTTTAGTTAGGAGAGCGCTTTATTCAGCGTAGCATTTTCAGCGGTGTAGCACCTCAGAATACCGCTAAGATGCGCTAACCAGTAGGCTGGTTAACTAATATTGAATACTTAAATTTTAACAATTACTTTTAAGCTTCTTAATTATTGAGAGGCGTGCAGCCCACCGTAAGTCATATTTTTATCAGTTTTTAGAATTTTAAAAACGCGGTTACCCTCGTCGCTGTGGCCCAACACATTTTGGCTATTTCTATGAGTTCCGTGCACTGGAGAGGCTACTTCAGCTACAAGCTTCTCGAAAGCACATGTATTTTGGCCCGATGTAGATAAAATTTGTTGGGCCGCAGCGCCGAGGGTAATCGCGTTTTCGAAATTCTAAAAACTGCTATGGATATTACTTACCGTGGGCTACATACATCTCGATAATTAAGGAGCCTAACAGTAATAGTCAAAAAGTTAACTATTCAATATTAGTTAGCCAGCCTTCTAGTTAGCCTGTCTTAGCTGTATTCTGGTGTATTACACCGCTGTCAATATGCCGAAAAAAGCGCTTTTCTAACTGAAAAGGCCTATTTTTAAAAATTGTGTACATTTAAGAGAAACACCCTGTGTAGACAATGAAAAGAAAAATCTGTCATGGATTATTGTCTTCCGGAATTCGCAGCTTTTTAGTAGGGCCAATGGCGAATAATATAGGAATGGGCATTTTTTCTACTAGGCTTTTCATTGCAATGACATGCTGACCATCATAACTATTTCTGTACTGCGTCAGGCTGTAAATTTTAGCGAAAATACCCGAAAACTGAAGATTCGCTATTACTATATACTACGAGGTCTTTGGAAATTATATCAATCATTAGCTTTCTTCGTTCTTCATTGTTTTGCTGGGGCCTTTTCAGCCGCTTCAGTAACCTTCATTCAGTTATCTTCTAATCGAAACTCGTGCGTAGAAGTAGCACTCGTGTTTTCAAAAATAATTAAACCTCTTAACCAAAAATGCGCGGAAAAGTAATGCTTGAAGCAGAAACCAAGCCAGCGGCTTCTGCGTTATGTACGCATCGTCTCAAGAGTTTCTCCACAGACTTATCTCGCCGTGGGTTTTTCGGCCACACACACAGTCAGTGCGCGCGCGCATAATGACGCCATAACGTGACCTACGTCGTTAACACGGATCCAGGAGAGAAAAGCCCATGGCCTTTTTTCCCCCTTCGGCCAACGACGACGACACCGGGCTTAAAGGTCGATACGAGTCCGCCAGCCGTCCTCTTTCGGTGGGGATGTTTTGGGCGTATTTACTTTGGCCCACCGCGCGGGGATGACGGCCAAAGGCGACGGGTCCGCCACAATCGATATCGTCCACGCCACGGAAGCGCCTCGCGAGCAACGGCGCTCGACAGCGAAGGGGATCGAGGCCCTGCAGCTTCCCTCTTCCACTCGCTCAACTGAGTCGCCGTCCAGCGAGAAAGCGGAGTGCCTCGTGCCGTCCCTCTTATCCTTCACGAGCGCCGTCCTTTTTTAGTCATTTCATGCCTTCCCTTTTTTTTTTCCTTTTCCGAAAGTGATTTTTCGACGCGCGATGTCTTCGTTCTTGCCCTCTTCATTTACTTGCTTGCGTGTGTTGTATACAATACAGCATTGTATTGTGTTATTTTTATGTATTGTATTGTATTGTTTGATTTGGTTTATGGGGGTTTAACGTCCCACAGCGACTCAGGCTATGAGAGACGCCGTAGTGAAGGGCTCCGGAAATTTCGACCACCTGGGGTTCTTTAACGTGCACTGACATCGCACAGCACACGGGCCTCTAGAATTTCGCCTTCACTGAAATTCGACCGCCGCGGCCGGGATCGTAAAATGTGTTGTATTGTATTGTATTGTATTGCAATGCATTGTATTGTATTGTATTGTATTGTATTGCATTGCATTGTATTTTATTGTATTGTATTGTATTGTGTACCGTCGTGTTGTGCTAATTGTATTGTGTTCTGTTGTAATGCATTGTACGATGTTGCATTTCCTTTTAGAAAAACTGATCAAGATGAAAGAAGAGCACCGGTAAGCGAACCGTCTACGGCATTTCGATGGAGGCGATATGAAAATAAAACTGGAGGGGACACTTAAGCTCCGTCTTAAGTGTATAACGCCATAGCGTTAATGAGTTAATGCTCATATCTGCGGAATTGGTCATTCTCATTTTTACACGAGTATGACCTCCGGAGTCATCATACCCCTCCTAGCGCAATGGTGCAGTTGAAATATTTTCATGTAGATCCTCTATTTCTAAAAACGTCGCGTTATTTTATCTGGAGTTAAAAGAACCGTACCCTTCGTACAACTGTTTCTTCGTTTGTGCGCACAACTTTAGTGGTAATCGCGTTCTTATTTTTTGTGTGTGTGTGTGTGTGTGTGTGTAGCCGCCGCAGTGACCTAGTGGTTACGGCGCTCGGCTGCCGGCCCGAAAGACGCGGGTTCGATCCCGACCGCGGCGGTCGAATTTCGATGGAGGCGAAATTCTAGAGGTCCGTGCACTGTGCGATGTCAGTGCACGTTAAACAACCCCAGGTGGTCGAAATTTCCGGAGCCCTTCACTACGGCGTCTCTCATAGCCTCAGTCGCTTTGGGACGTTAAACCCCCGTGAACCATAAACGTTCTTCTTTTGTGAACCAACCAAGTCCGCCTTATGTTGCACTGCTTCTGGTCCACCTAAATGCTAGCATCAGTTGTACAATCCAAGAGGGCCTGGCAATGGGTGTCCGTCCTATCTCAGGTCCGGCTGGACCGCATGATCACACGACATGTTGTCGACATCACCCGTTTTCCCGTGCTGCACGTTCCAAAGAGGCTAGATTCGCTTCTCCCTGTCAAGGGGGAGTCAGCAGACTTCTGCATGTCCTTAAAGTAGCTAGGTAGGCTCTTCACTATCAAGGGATGTTACTGCATCCTCAAAGTCACTAAATAGTGTCATCACTATTAAGGGACATATGTCCACAAAGTCGCCAGAGTGGCTCTTCTGTATGAAGGGATTATTGAGGGACTTTTCACGTCTCAAAATCACTAGATAGGCTCTTCACTGTCATAAACCGTAAGAGGGCAGAGTGGGTCAGGGATCAAACAGGGGTAAATGACATCCTAGTTGAAATCAAGAGGAAGAAATTGGCTTTGGCAGGGCATGTAATGCGAAGGCAAGATAACCGCTGGTCCTCATGGGTAACGGACTGCATTCCGTGAGAAGGCAAGCGTAGCATGGGGCGGCAGGAAGTTAGGTGGGCGGATGAGATTAAGAAGTTTGCGGGGATACAGTGGCCGCAGCTGTTAAAGGATAGGGCTAATTGGAGAGATATGGAAGAGGCATATGTCCTGCAGTGGGCGTAATCAGGCCGATGATGATGATGATGATGTTCCTGCTCAGTCCCACATGGGCAATTTAGTGTTTGGGAAGCAGGTCAATGGGGGTGTTTTCCGTTGTGACCTATACGGCCATGATTCTGTTAACCCCGCGGAACATCCCTCGCAGAGCTGTCGTTGCAAACGACGCTTCCCCTTTCCTGCACCACCCCTCAAAGGCAAAGCTGTCAGAACGGCACGGCTTGCTCGTGGGCCCTCTTGCAGGCGATAGATGGCGGCACGGTCTCGCTGGGGCTCACGCGCGGAAAGCAGGATGTGTCGGAGCCTCAGGAGACAGAACGAATGCGCGTAGCAACGTGAGCGGTCAAGGCGCGTAGGCATTTGGTTGTAAAGTGGCGGTTAACTGCGTGGCTAATCAGAACTAGACGAAACGGAGGAGGATGTAAGTTTAGTTGGTTAATGCAGAGGCCAAAGACTGAAAATTCCCACAAACAACACAGTGAACGCGTGAATGCGAAGTTATCCTTAGAAATTTGAGTTCATGAACAAAGCACCGTGAAGAGAGATGCGAGCCAAGATTATTGACATTCGCCTTCAAAGTAAAAACGACCAGGATAAAAAGAAGAAATCTTCGTTGACAAGAAATCAGCAAGACGTACTCTAGCGTTGCGTTTTTTGTTTTTTACCGCTCCAGTCCCCGCTCTCCCCACCGCGTTGCCTTTTCTCGGTCTCCCTGTCGTGAAATGGACGTAGCGTATCCGATTGTGCTCTGGCCCGCAGAAAGCCCCGCCGCCGCACTAAACCGCTCAGCGCCGGCGAGTCGAGACGTAACTGTCATTCCGGGGGAAGTCGAGGTCTTCCGATACGGCCGCCTACGTCCCCAACGATTTGATGCCTGTCATTTCTGATCTCACGTACGGGATCGCTGGACCTTATCATTACAGGCACTCCGCGCGGCCGGGTCTTCGGTACAGCGCGCCGGTGTCCAAGACCGTCGGAGCGCGTCCTTCCTTTCCTTGTGCCCCGGAAGCTGAAATAGTAATAGTGGGAGGGAAAAAAAGCTCTTCCTTGGTCCCTGTTCAGTTCCCGATGATCTCCGGGCGGCAGCCATGTGCGAAGCCGGTGGACGCTCCAGTGGCGGCCCCTACTGTGCTCGCCGGCGACGATCTGGGAGCCGATTAGCGCCTGCGCACGTCACCGATTCCGGGCGGCCACCGCTCCTCGTTGTGGTTCGCTGAAGCGGGACACCCGCGCTTTGTAGGAGCGCGCGCGCGCGTCTTGCCGTCTCCCTCGAAGTCTTTTTTCTTCCCTGTTCTTGTCTTTTGGTTTTCGTTAGAGGGTTTCTCGAATCAAAGACTATTGTCGCCGGCTTTCGCCGTCCATTAGAAGCGATGAAGCAACTGAGGTTGAGATGATGGCCACCCTCCCGTTGGTCCTCTGCCGGGCGTTCTTTGTGTCATTCCTTCGCGCAGGGACGTGCAAGATCCCGAACCATCGTCGAGTGTTGGTGTATGCCTAAGAGTCGTTTAAGGCGGTTGTGGCCAAAACCGGACGTGGGCAAAAACTACAGCACTCGTTACTGTGTTGCCGGGATGAAGTCACCCTCTGCGGTTATCCACTAAAGTGCATTCAGATACACTGGCGCATATTTTGTTGTTGTTGTCCGTGGTTTTCCTTTTCCATGACTCTCCTGCCAGCGAATAAGTTCGGTGGGTCGGAACAGTGTCACTCACTGTCGGTCTCGGACTATCACTCTATCTTTTAAGAAGCAAGAAAGTGCATTTAAGCACGGAGCAGCCAGCCGCAGAATCTAGAAAATGCCTCAGAGCTAGGACGTGGGGAGGAGAAATCAAGGCGCTGCCTTTTCGAAACGAAAAGTAGACCGCTGCCAAAAAGTACACCTGGAAAAGCGGCGGCAACACCGCAGTGGCTTCTCTTTTCTTTGTTTCTTTGTAGTACACGGCTTTCGTGATTTGCGTTTTTTGATGCAGACCTCAGTCTGAATAAAACGAGTCAAGCCACAAAGCATCTATTTCTATATCGCTCAAACTATCGTTATTTCAGAAAAAAAAATTACACATGAGTACCGAACAAATAGTCGGAGGTTAGATATTATCATCATCTCCATTACGGTAAAGTATACGTCGCGAGTCGCCATTGGTATGTTTGCGCTATTTCTTTCACACTAAGGCTCCGTTTTAGCTGCTCCGTTTAACTGCATATTCGTTATTCAGGACAAGTCATCTGTACTGGATAAATCTAGGCACTGGGATGCTAAATAATTGATTGATTGATTGATTGATTGATTGATTGATTGATTGATTGATTGATTGATTGATTGATTGATTGATTGATTGATTGATTGATTGATTGATTGATTGATTGATTCTGAATGCCAATGGCCTGTTAATGGGGTGGGTTGTGGATCGGGAGGACGCTATCAGCTTCATGTCGGCGACACGACAGCAGCAGGCTTTCTCTGCCATGTCGTTTAGGTGGATCCAGTCTTGGAAATTATGTTTGTCTGGTGGTCTGTCCTCCTGATCTGAACTAACCAACAGAGCTGCAGCTACGAAGTGGCGACCACTCTCTGGGAAAAGTAGTGACTGTTGATCACATCCTTGAGCAGGTGGCCCCATTCTTTGACGCTGATCGATAAGTGCGCGTGACAAGCTGTACGCCATCACGCAGCACGTGACTTCACAGCCATTCTGCCGTATAATGTCGTGAGTGGGAAGTGTCAGCGCGGCGTGCACAGCTAGTCGTGGCCGCTACAAGGTCGTCGCCTCCTTCAGCGCGCAATCTTGTAGAGTACTTCCGACCTCATCGATGTGTGCCGCACGAGGCAAAATATCGACCCGAACGACGAGCGGAAAGGTTCCGGACTAAGCACGGCAAAATACTGTCGGAGGAACTTCTCTGTATCGTCGGGTGCCCATGAGGAACAGGAAGTAGCAATACAGACACAGGATTCAGATATCTTGACTGTAATATTGCCTACTTAAACCTCTTCAATGGTATACCAGCTGAGGAAACGTTTCGTTCCCCTTTATCTTCTCTTGGCCCTCTGTCACTGGCATCGCCTTTCACAGCCTTGGTCACCGGAAAGCAGCTGCAACTAAGGAAAGAGTAGCAGAGAGATAGAGAATAAATTTTGTTAACAAACTACAGGTCTTGAGAGTTGTTTGATGGTCAGATGGGTGGGGGTCCTCACTCCAGAACTCCAGTGGCCCGAGCTGCTTCATGAACCTCGTCTATGAGCTGTAGCTGACATTCCGAGGAAACACTAGTCAGTTGAGCCTCCCGACGTATGTGTCGATCGTCTTTAAAGGTTCAGGCTTGTATGGGACTTGTGTGGTATTTGCGTTACACCAGGGGCAGCTTTCAGGGTATTCAGTAGGTTAAATTTTGCTATATTTATGTAGGTTTCGAAATTAGTTTGTATTTGGGGCCACACTTCAGCATGAGCTATACGTAGCTTTTTGTGCGGTGGAGTGTATTTCCGACAGTTAAGAGGTATTTTTTCTAGTCGTTCGCTATATGTGGACGAAAGGGGTGCGAGTTGAGGATGGGAAGAGCCCGCTCGGTTAATTAGCGTTTGAGCTAGGTTATGAGCCGTCTCGTTGTCCTCTAACCCATCGTGAACCGATGTTCAAGTAATGCGGCGATGTTCTTGTAAAAAGGCAGCAGCAAAGAACTGTACTGCTCCTTTTGGGGGTCTATCGGCCGTGTAATCACGGCATGCTTGTTGTGAGTCTATGATAACACGAGCCGAAACAAAGGGAGACTAAGCGTTACAAAACACGGTTCGGGTTTTGGCATTACCGAGTTGTTGCGCCACCTGGGAGTTATGCGGTGAGCCATTAGTGGCTATTTGCAATGTTGTTTTCGCAGACCGTGGTTATGGTTCGAGCAGCCTTGGCGATTTCATCTGAAAGCCGCATGTGGCGTAGCGATAAGCTATAGGCTTCGAGTTTTGGGCCATTTAGAGTGCAGGATTTGGACACGTGGAGCCTGCGCAGAGTTTTGCTAATGGTGTGATCAAAGAGCTCTCGCTGCCCTTTGGTGGGGACTACAGGAAGGTAGACAGAAGAGGACCACCAAGGGCGAAATGTTTGCGTGGCGAACTAGTGCCTAGAAAACAACAAAAATCGACAGCTTAGATAGCGACAAGTAACGCAGATATAAGGTGCTGCCGGTAGAGAGCGGTAGCGGCTCCTGGTCGTGCTCAGTTTAAACGGGACAAAGATCTGTCCAGATAACAAGCGTTCATCGTCGAGGAGGAGGAGGTAAGGCAGGGAGGTCCAGGGCAGTCCAGGGTGATATAGGATTACACTTCTCTTACTGCGCGGTCGTTCGCGAACACAAGTCAATGAAACATGACTTGTCACGTGAAGTGAACCTGAAAATGACAGCACCGAGTCCCTGTTTTATAAGAAAACAGATGGCATATACCTTATAAAAATTTCTTTAGACAGTCTATAGACTGTCCATAGACATCTGTCTATAAAGTCTATAGACTCTCTATAGACAAAGCCTAGAGAACAGTCTATAGGCAATACAAATCCTCTAGATAGTCTATAGACAATCTATAAATTTATGGCCATACACATTTAGTAGACTTTTGTCTATAGATAGTCTATAGAATATGAATAGAGAAAAATAAATATCTATAGGAAGGCAATAGAGGCTATAAGAAGTCTATAGACTGTCTATAGACCATTGTTGTAAGGGATAGGTTGAAAAATAAAAATGACAAAACTTCAGGACAGTATTGCCGGTTTACTGTGGCTGTGCAAGGTGGAATTCAGTTGTTCCTAGCTGTTGAAAAGGCTTAGTGCGTTGAGCTGCACCGTAACTGCGTTTGCTAACTGGTTCAGAACAGACGTCGTTAACGGCGCGTGTGCAACCGTGTCATTGAACAAAAACTTGCATTGCACGAAAAAACAACAGTCAGTTTAGCATTCTTTAAAACTCCAAGAGAGTAGAGCGAATAACCAGGCTTCACCTTGTAATGGCTAGGCATTAGAAAAGCGGGATAAAAGTTATGAAATCAGAGGATTTCATGACTAATAGTGTCTCAATTGCAAAAAAAAAAAGAATTCGACATTTGACAAGTGAAATATCAATTGAGTGCAATGAAATGCAGCTAATTTTGATTATTTCCTAATATCTAATCCCAATATGACTACGGACAAATCCATACAAGCATCAACTAATTAAAAAGAAAAATAAACACTCTTTCGACATCTCCTACAATATAACATAGCGACCCTCCCAGAAATTTGTCTGTTTTCAGTTATGCTTAGCTTTGGCATGAATTTACCTTCCAGTATTGCTTTCCTGTACCACAGCCAGTTTTCAGTTCTATTTTCTTTAATAAATGTGTTTTAAAGGGCCGTTCCTGGAATAATGTTATCAAATTTATGTTCTTCTGCTAGTATAAATCAAAATTATCTGTATCACAGGGGATACGCGGGGCATTACAGGCAACTACGGGGCCGTTCCCCCTCCCTGTCTCAATATCTATCTTCCTCTGAACAGGTTCAAGATGAAATTCTATCTGAGCATTCTGCTTGACTCTGTGCATGACATCCAAGTTACTAGGCCATCGTCAACCTGAAATGCGAAGGATTTGTTTTGAATTCTTTCTTCCCACTTTTTCTGCACAGAGCTCCACAGCATCACTCAGGCTGACTCTTTTTTTTTTTTAACCTTGATCGCAACAACATAAAAACTTTAACACCGCCTGCATTTTTTTTTCTTACTTGTCCGAGTGATATTCACTGCGAATGCTGTTTTCTGCAGCCCGTGGTTTCAAGGCTATCACATATCGCTCCCCGCCATTCTTGCGTATTGCTCAAACAAAATCCGACACGCCACACAGTGTCACGGATAAGCCCTGCTGTCTTTAAACAACGCTTAGGGTGGCGCCGCTTCCGCCGTGATGCGCTTTTGAGCGACAGCGTGCTCCCTGTGCAGAGCATATGTGTATGCCTTTTCTCATCTTTATGCGTTGAGGGCACAAAATCGTTCAGCATGGCGAAATTCCTTTCATGGAGCTCACCTTGGTGGCACGAAACGACGCGTTCGGTTTTTCAGCGCGGTGCCCTGCCCAACTGGGCAAACAAACGCACATCATATGATGCTCGATCAGAAATAATCTCGCGTGCAAACGGAAGGGTTGGTGGCGGTATAGGCACTGGTCGACATACGCGCGATGTGCCTTGTCGGAGTATCATGCAGCCCGCCGTAACAAAACACGAATCTATAAGTATCCATTGCCAGATTACTACAAACCAAAGGCATGAACAAAACTGGCAAGAGGTGGCATTGCGTGCGATTAATGGTTGTCTCGCGCAGCAGCTTGCCGAGACACAGGTTCCCGAAGACGTGAAAAATTCTTTTCAGTCATCATCAGCAGCATCCTGACTTCCCCCACTGCAGGGAAAAGGCCTCTCCTATGACTCTCCAATTAACCCTGGCACAACAACAACAACAACAACAACAACAACAACAACAACAACAACAACAACAACAACAACAACAACAACAACAACAACAACAACAACAACAACAACAACAACAACAACAACAACAACAACAACAACAACAACAACAACAACAACAACAACAACAACAACAACAACAACAACAACAACAACAACAACAACAACAACAACAACAACAACAACGCTGTCCTTTGCCAGGTGCGCAAACTTCTTGATCTCATCCGCCCACCTAACGTTCTGCCGCCCCCCGCTGCGCTTGCCTTCTCTTGGAATCCGCTTCGTTACACTTAACCATCGGTTACCTTGTCTTCGTATCACATGCCCTGCCTAAGCCTATTTTTTTCTCTTGATTTCGACTAGAATCCCATTAACCCGGGATTGTTTTCTAGCCCACTCTGCCCACTTCCTTCCAGTCCCTTAACGTTACATCGATTATTTTTCTTTCCATGGCTCGCTGAGTTGTCCTTAACTTAAACTAAACACTTTTCATTAGCCTCCAAGTTTCTGCTCCCTAGGTGAGTACCGTTGAGATACAGCTGTTGTATACTTTTCTCATGAGGAAAGTTGGTAAACTGCCATTCGTGATCGGAAAGAACCTGCCATATGCGCTCCACCCTCTTGTCGTTCTTCTAGTTATTTTCCCTCTTATGATCCTGATCAGCGGCCACTACCTGCCCAAAGCAGACGCATTCCCTCACCACTTCCAGCACCTCGTTACCAATTGTGAACTGCTGTTTTCTTGCAAGACTGTTGAACATTACTTTGCTTTTCTGAATGTTATTTTTACACCCACCTTTCTGCACGTCCTGTCTAACTCATTCATCATGCTTTGCAGTTCATTTCGTGAGTAAGACCCCTGTCACACTAGCAAATTTAATGTCATTCGTTTCGAATGGCATTCGCACCTAATGCGATTAATCTGCTGCTACACGGGAACATTTAATGTCATTTGGTTCGAATGACATTCGCTATCGAATGAGTTCACGAAACTCATTCGCATTCGATGTCGAACCGAATGTGTACTCTGGACACCAGATACGCAACAGAAACAAGCGACGCAAAAAAATAGCATGCGCACTGCCAAAGTTAGGAATTGTATTTATTTAGTTCTGCTAAAGAAATATTAATTTTGGTGCGAACTTCTTCACACTTGTAGCTGTCGTGGATAGCTATTACTCTCGGTCCCAGCAGCAGCCAACGGCAGCAGCCGACCGTGAAGCAGGGCTTTTCCGGCGACCGCCGATCATTTTGGGTTGCGTGTTTCTTTCTGGTTGGCGTTACATGTTCGTTTAGCTCGGAAGTACTTAAAGATGTCACTGAGCACTTCACCTTTCAGATGTCATTTCCACGCTGCACGCGTCGCCGCGCGCCACCGTGTCAGCCATTTTGTTTTAAATTTATCGGATTTGTGATTGACTTTGTAGTTGGCTTGGCTTTTGATGGCTGAAGTGCCGCAGAATGGCCAGAAATAATATTTTAAGCTTATAATATTGCACAGAAATGTTCTCACCCGCTCTTAAAACACTACACAACAATTTTTAACATACTTTATGCGCGTTTGTGTGTTTGAATTGTACTATTTTTTTTTTCACTGATCGTCACTGCCATCATTTTCGAATGACATTATTTTTTACCGTGTAGCACCGAAAGACACCGAATGACATTCGAGGCATCGAATGACATTCGATTGGAATGACATTAAATTTGCTAGTGTGACGGGGGTATAACTAAGTAAAGCAATGTCATCAGCGAATCGGGGATTACTTAGATATCCTCCATTAACTCATATCACCAACTATTTCTAATCCAGGCCTCGAAATACCTCCTGTAAACAGGCGGTGAATAGCACTGGCGAGATCGTGTCTCACTGCGTGAAATTCTTCCTTATTGATAATTTGTTGCTGACTTTATGTAGGACTATGTGGCTATGCAGTCGTTATAGTATAGATATCCCAGTATTCTGGCATAAGACTCTTCTACACCCCAATTCCGCAATTCCTGCATGGCTCCTGAGGTTTATACTTAGTGAAGTGCTTTCTTGTAATCAATGAAGGCTCTATATAAGAGTTGGTTATATTCTGCTCATTTCTCTGTCACCTGGTTGATAGTGAGAATATGGTCATTTGACGAGTATCCTTTACGAAAGCCTGCGTGATCATTTGGTTGATTGCATCCTAATGTTGTCCTGATTCTATTAGCGATCACCTTAGTAAATACATTGTAGCAACGGACAGCATGTTGATCCATCTGTAATTTTTTAAGTCCTTGACGTCTCCCATCTTATGAATTAAGATAATATTAGCGTTCTTCCAAGCTTCTAGTACGGTCGAGGTCATAAGGAATTGCTTATACAGGGTGGCTAGTTTCTCTAGCACAATCTCCTCTCCATCCTTCAACAAATCTGATGTTACCTGATCCTCACCAGCTGTTTTTTCTCCTTTGCTGTGTGCTACTGGCTCCCTCATTAAGGTCCTTATTGCATTCGCTGCTGTATAGATTTGTGTAGAACTCTTCGGCTGCTTTAACTATCTTATCCATATTGCCAATGACATTGCCCTGTTTGTCTCTTAGCACATGTCTAGTTTCCTCTTCACCGCTTTTAGGCTGCCTTCGTTCTTTAGAGCATGCTCGATTCTCTCTATGTTAAACTTCCTTATGTCGGCTACTTGCGCTTATTTATTAACTTTAATATATCTGCCAGTTCTATTCTGTCTGTAGTCTTTGAGGCTTTAATGCTTTGGCGTTTCTTTGTCAGATCTTTCGTCTCCTGAGATAGCTTGCCGGTATCCTGTCGAATCACCCTACCGCCTACTTCTACTGAGCACTCCGTAATGATAGCTGTGAGATCGTGTTCCCCCAGCTAAAGCCGAATATCTCTTCTGCAGCGATATCCTGTATTCCTCTACTTTCCCTCTTACCGCTGACTCGTTAATGGACTCTCCCACGTCCACTTCCGGTTCTCTCGTTTCTGGAAGAAGGCGTCCATGGTCCATAAATTATATCTCTCTGCGAACTCTACTATTAACTCCCCCTGCTACTTCTAGAGCATATATGCCACAGTGGCCTACCGCCTGGCCTCCGGCCTGCTTGCCTACCTTCGGTTTTAAGTCGCCCATCAGTACATTGTACTGTGAGTTTACAGTGTTCATTACTGATTCCACGTCTTCATAGAAGGTTTCAACGATTTGGTCATCATGACTGAATGTAGGCGCATAGGCCTGCACCATCTTCAGCTTGTACATCTTATTAAGCCTAATTACGATAGCTGTCACCCTCTCGTTAATATTATAGACTACTCTATGTTGCCAGCTATATCCTGACTTATAAGGAACCCCATATCGAGTTCTCGTCTATCCGTTAATCCACTAAAGCGCAGTACGTGCCCGCCCCTTAGTACAGTGTACGCCTCATCTGCCCTCCTAACCTGCAAACCCAGCATGAAGAATCAAATGATTCGCACTAGTTAAACGTGTCGATTGAAAATGTGCACATTACACTCTTGTACAGGAACTGTTGAACTGGGAATCGGGAACTGGGAATGGTTAATCCATAAGGAGACTAAATATGGGTCATGCAGTTAGTCGCTGACGGATTTACAGTCGGCCTACGGGGGATTAATGGTTATGGCAATGCAATTAGTCAACAGGCGGACTAACCACCGTACCTCTGTAAGTCCTCACTAATAGTTTACATAGCAACCTTACTTATATACCCTTGGATATGATGGCTAAAGGAGAGCCGCAGGAAATACCTGTAGCGCTGCTTGAGAAAACAGGCGTGCGGTGACTAGTGTGTTCGGTTAATGAACTGACTACAGTTGCACTACGCTAACCTATCAACAAACTTATAAACGACAATCCAACTAACATACTTCGCTGTTTGAAGCATTTCACTGTTGGGCTGGTAACTGTGACTCAAGGTCGCGTCAACAGATCATGCTACGACTACCGGAACGTTGGGCCGACGGTAGCGGATCAGTAGGGCTGAAGTGCAGCCATGTAGCCTTGTGTTTGTGTGACTTAACCGCAGGTGTGCAACAAACTCACAGCGATCCCAAAGCGGCCCATTTCTGAATTTTTGTTGCCTTACGAGTACACGTCACATATTTAGTTAATACGAATACTGGTTCATCTCGCTTCAAATCACACTTTATCATGGTATTATACAGACAAAGCCCCTTATTTTATAGCGACAGCTTTTAAGCGCACGTTCCTGAGTTTCGCGCCGTCGTCGTAATAGCAGTAGTAGTAGTAGTAGTAGTAGTAGTAGTAGCAGTAGTAGTAGTAGTAGTAGTAGTAGTAGTAGTAGTAGTAGTAGTAGTAGTAGTAGTAGTAGTAGTAGTAGTGGTGGTGGTGGTGGTGGTGGTGGTGGTGGTTGTAGTAGTAGTAGTAGTAGTAGTAGTAGTAGTAGTAGTAGTAGTAGTAGTAGTAGTAGTAGTAGTAGTAACAGTAGTAGTAGTAGTGGTGGTGGTTGTAGTTGTAGTAGTAGTAGCAGTAGTAGTAGTAGCTGTAGTAGTAGTAGTAGTAGAAGAAGTAGTAGTAGTGGTGGTGGTGGTTGTAGTAGTAGTAGTAGTCGTAGTAGTAGTAGTAGTAGTAGTAGAAAGAGGAGTAGTAGTAGTAGTAGTAGTAGTAGTAGTAGTAGTAATGGCGTCGTCGGCGTAACCACTGGATGCGTTGCCATGGAAACCTTTTGGAGTGTGGATACCGTGGATTCCCATATCATTGACGTCCCCGTGCTGTAAGCTATTAGAACATATAGTTGCACACTGTATGAACGAATTTTTACAAAAAAAATCTCGTTATAACTAGCTTCCAGCACGGGTTCAGAAAGATTCTCGACAGTAACACAGCTAATTACAGTAATATATTCATTTGCTTCCTGGGCAGATAATAAAGGCCAAATCGATGCAATATTTTTTTGGATTTTAGCAAGGCATTTCACAAAGTTTCTCATGATAAACTAATTTTTAAAATGAAAGAAATTGGCATTCCTGATATTTTAGTAACATGGATTACTGCATACTTAAAAGACCGCAAGCAGTTTATTGAGGTGAGTGGACAACGTTCGGACTCCCTTCCAGTTTCATCCGGTGTTCCCCAAGGATGTGTTTTGGGCCGTCTGATTTCCCTTTTGTATGTCAGTGGTATTGTTCATGTTGTTAACCCACCAGTGTATATTCGATTGTTCGCTGACGATTGCATTCTATACCGAGACGTTGCAAATAAGGAAGGTCAAAGTGACCTGGACAATGCTTTGAACAACGTTTTCGAATGGTGCGACCGATGGGGCATGATTATGAATGCTGATAAAAGTGTTTATATGCCGATAATCCGAAAAACCATACGTCATAGCTATACATAAATTAGGCTTTCTCTCTCTTCAACAAGTATCTAACTACAAATACCTAGGAGTAATCATAAGTAGCAATCTATCGTGGAACTTGCACATAAACAATATCTGTTCCCCTGCATCTCGAAAATTGTGCTGCTTAAGACAAACCAAAAAATGCCCCTTCTAAAATTAAGTTACTTTGTTATTCTTCAATAATTAGACCTAAACTCTAATATGCTTACATAGTGTAGGACCTGTATACTAAATCTAATGTAAAAAATCTGGAAAGAATACAGAGAAGAGCTGTCAGGTTTATTTTTAATAAATATGCACGGACTGACTCTCGAACCACTTTAATAGAGAATAATAAAATTGAACCGCTTGAACATCGGAGAAGAAAGCTTAGGTTAGAATTCATATCCCTCTTATTACATAACAAACTTGGTTTGGATGCCGTCAAGCCCGTCAAGCCGCCGCGGTGGCTGATTGGTTATGGCGCTCGGCTGCCGGCCCGAAAGACGCGGGTTCGATCCCGGCCGCGGCGGTCGAATTTCGATGGAGGCGAAATTCTAGAGGCCCGTGTGCTGTGCGATGTCAGTGCATGTAAAAGAACCCCAGGTGGTCGAAATTTCCGGAGCCCTTCACTACGGCGTCCCTCATAGCCTGAGTCGCTTTGGGACGTTAAATCCCCCATAAACCATAAACCATATGGTTTGGATCGCTCATCCTACTTAACGCCGGCACCAACCGGACAAACTCGTCAACACAATCCCAGTTTTCTAACCCCTATATTCGCTAGAACAGACACTTACAAGTTCTCGTCCTTTCAACGCACAATAACAGATTGGAATCAGCTAATTAATGCATTTTCCTATGAGTTATAACCAATTATTGCTATATTGTGTTGTTTTTTGCGTTTTTTGTGGTTTGATTGACTTGTTCGCCCACCCTGCTTGGACTCAGTGTCAGCAGTATCTTGTAAATAAATAAATAAAATAAGCGGCCTGTCAATTTTTTCCTTGGCACGTTGCAACTATAGACCAACAACGTGTTACAAACATGGGTGGCAATCGGGCTCATCAGAGGTTACAGTCACTGTAAACTGATGCAGTGGCTCTAGCGGAGGTGAGCGGGAGTATCGTCTGCGCCGTCGTCCGCTACTGCGCGCGGCTGGTTTATTATGCCTTTTGAGAACTGTCTTCAATGTAGAGGTGTCTGGATTAAACGAATGTATATGCGAGCTAATGTAGCGCACGCGGCAGCATGTCGGACTACACGAAAAGAACGCGCAGCTTACCGACTGCCTAGACGTTGTGGGAGGTACATACTTCCGACATCAAAACACACACTTATCGTGACGTTTTAAAACGATATCAGCGCTGAAAAGACGTCGCATACTTTTCCATACTCTTTTTCAGAAGTACTCGCTAATTGTTAAAGAAATGCCGCCTTCACTTCACAGATGCACTGTGAGATAGGAAAATTATTTTGAATTATTTTGTTTACATTTGTTTCTATAGGCCGCGCTCCTGCCCGGTACCCACACCAGGGGAAAACTCCGGCGCACGCATGCTATGCAAGGTGTTTTAAAAATACATTGGCATTGAAAGGACTTCCCATGCATGTACATTTTTTTCTTGGATGTACTCAACTTTTGTTAACGAAGGAACGACCTTATAAGTGCACTGTGACGTTAGAAACTTACTTTGAACATTTCTGTTCACTATTATCAGGAATTCGGAAAAAGCGCTTGGCAACCACCGCGTGGCGCATGGCTTTTAAGATTCAGAGATAGCGCACTGACATCATCCGTAACGTAAGAAAGAGAATGACCCAGTGGCTGTAGAAAATAACATGATAGTCCGCTAGTCTTAGCGGCACTGGCTGGCAGCTGTCCCTATTTCACGATAATGCATGCATTACTGGGCCGTGCCCCCAGCTGTTTCACACCAGGCTACCGCAGCGCCACCGCATCTTGCTTGCGTCACAGATCAGTGTTTGTATATAGTTACTCCAATATCACGGCCGGAACACATAGTAACGACAACATCAATGCGCCCCCAAAAGGAGCCAAAAAGCGCGAAGTCCATCGATTTCTGAGCAGTGCTGGCGTGAAACGCTGCCAATAGATATCGAGCGAGAAAATGAATAAACATAAAATGCCGCAATGACAAATGCCGTGCCGTCATTCGCGTCATTGGTTCGTGGATTCCATACCACGCGTGCGTTTGAGTCCAGCCGAATTCCGCGAGAAATCTGATTCGCTCGCGCGCAACGGCACGCCTTACGGTCATCGGTTTCCGCTGATCGGCATTTAACGCGATCGCATCGGAATTAGCGCGATGCACATTCACGCGTGCGCGGTGTACGCCAGTGAAGCGCGCGTCTCTGCAGCAGTCGCCGAGCGGTCATGGAGTAACGCCTGCAGGAGTTTGCTTGGTGGCTTGCTTGTTTGTTTTGCTGCGCATGCGTCGTTTTTACCTTTCGCCGTCATGCGAACGTAGGCAGGTTCCACCCAGCCTGCAGCACGCAGGACGGCTGTGAACGGTTCCTAGCCGCACTGCGCAGAGTTCAGGATGCAAAAAGAGTTTTATACGGCGGGAAAGGAAAAAGGTCGTGATTTTTTAATCGTTTCTTTGTGCTCTTTTTTTCCTGGTGCGTGTTGTCTGGAGAAAGTTGGGTGTTCGCTAGAAATGCTACCGCCGCAGAGAGAAAGAGCTAGCGGCGGCCGAATTAATGACCCGCAAAATGGCAGAAGAGCAGCATTTGGTGGGATAACGCAATTTCACGCTCGGAAGCTGCGAATCCGCAGTGGCGCGGCTGGGCTGCTCGTCCTCATTCTCATCCTCGCCTTTCACTTTCCCACGGCTTTTTCCCCGAATGCAAGCGCGCGCATGTGTGTTCGTGTGTGTGTTGCTCGAAATTTGTCGAAAGCACCCTCAGCAAGAATCGCCACTGCAGACTCGTGCACTTTAGCCCAGTCGCCTGTGCAGTTGGGGGAAAAGAAGGGGGGACACTAATAACAACAAAGCACTACAGAACTTTTTCAGCGCTCCGAAAGAGGAGGGGGAACGAGTACAAACTTCGGCTGCACGCGCTGCGCGAATGGCGAGAGAAAACCGGTGATTACAGGCCTAATGACAAAGCCACGTCCCCATTTAAGCGCGGTTCCCTGCGCTCTTTAGGCGCGCTGAAAGTGAAAGAACAGAGAAGTTCAAAGCCGGTTCTAATGGCCGGAGCACTTAAAGAGCAGCTTGCATGCAAAGCAAACACGCGCGGTCCGTGGGAAAAAAAAAATGCTTTTGGTATTTTGAAGATAATGGTACAAGCCCGTGCGACACGTGCCGTGGTGGAGAGGGCGACATGGGAAAGGTTAAGCAGTGGCTGCGATTAAATTTCTCATGGAACTTTATGCCAGGTGAGTGCACTCAATCTTCGTTTGTTTGTTGCTGTTTCTTTACTTGCAGTGCTGTTGCGCAACATTCAATGCTGCAAAAACATTTAGCGTTGGCTGGACTGACCGAGCTGAAATCGTATGAAATGAGATCTGTAGCCCCTGGAGATTTTAAATATGTTTCTATCAGTAAATATCGTTTTCGTGTGGTTATTCATATCCGCCTTAGTGGGAAGAATTTAGAATGTGTTTATTTCCTCGCTAACCATAGTCGTGATGATTAATCTGGTGGGTCCGATTCACCCACCTATAACGACCGGAATAATTAAGTTTCTTGTCGAAATGTAGCCGAAAACATTTGTTGGCAATTTAAAATACAGACGAAGTCTTCTCTCCGAGTGGTGTCCTTATTTCGGAACTCCAATGGTTATGGCGGTTTCTCTTGCCTGGGACACCAGCAGGTTATGCTGGATCGTCAGGTCCGAGCTGGACATAGCGGCCTCCCACTGCTCCTTCGTGTACTGTGTTTATAAGTGGCCTGGTTTTTCTCTCTGCAGCCTCACGTGACGTGGCATGCTGTGGGTTTCTCGCCGCACTGCGGGCATGTGTCTTTGTAGTATTCAGGGAATATTATGCTCCATTTATGTAAACTTGGGAAGGTGTTGGTTCGGAGTTGCCTCCAGTCCCTAGCTTCCTGTGCTCTCAGCCACTTGTGTGGTGGGGGGAGGAGTTGATGCCTTGATCGAAAGTATTGTAATCCGGCGTTGTAGGCCGTAGGGACAGGGATGGTATGTGTAGTGGGGCAGTGTGAGTCTCTGTGCAGCCTGCTCGGTTGCATGTCTTCGAGCTATGCTATCCACGACCTCGTTTCCCTCAAGTCCTGCTCCCCACTGGGTTGTGGGCAACCTGCTCAGGTGTGTGTGTGTGTGTGTGTGTGTGTGTGTGTGTGTGTGTGTGTGTGTGTGTGTGTGTGTGTGTGTGTGTGTGTGTGTGTGTGTGTGTGTGTGTGTGTGTGTGTGTGTGTGTGTGTGTGTGTGTGTGTGTGTGTGTGTGTGTGTGTGTGTGTGTGTGTGTGTGTGTGTGTGTGTGTGTGTGTGTGTGTGTGTGTGTGTGTGTGTGTGTGTGCGCGTGTGCGTGTGTGTGCGCGCGCGTGCGTGTGCGTGTGTGTGCGCGCGCGTGTGTGCGTGTGCGCGTGTGCGCGTGTGCGTGTGCGCGCGCGCATATGGCAGGTTCCCCTCTTGCCACTGCCCATCGAGACAGGTGCAAGTTCAATTCATGTTTGGTCGCGAGAGGTTGCTCGGGAAGTGCAACCTGGGCCTCACAAGCCCCACCCATGGCAGCACCTGCCGTTGCAGGGCGGTGCCGCATCACTTAACCGCTTCACCACCGCTTCAGGAGGGGTATGAGGAATCCCAGTTATCTATGAACGTAAAACATGGAGTGACCAATTCCGCATATATGAGAACTGATTCATTATAGCGATCCGAACAATTTCCGTCCGTGAACAATGGATCCGAACACTAGAACCGAAGTGAAAACCGATGGGGCTCTCGCACGTAATTAGTATTTGGCCTAACTACGCAAATCGGCCAACATTTTCTTTAGCATTTTTTTCTCCTAATTTTACTGCCGAGGGGCTGGCGAGTATCTCCACATATACAGACTCGAACTGAGCATCGTATGGAAGAGTCCTTCGTGCCTTGTTGAGGTCCGCGCAAAGTTCGTCGGAGCTCAACATCAGGAGAAAAAGCTACTTACATAAACAATCAAACGCGCCACTAAACTGCACTCGCATCCTCGTTACCGTAAGCGTTAAACAGTCAATTAGCGAAGGAAACTTTCTCCAGGGGCAACTTCCCACTCACATGCCCAGCTGAGCCCCTTTTTTCCCGCACAGTAGAAACTCCTCCTCAATCCACCGAATTCCTTCGTTCGAATCCCCTTCCGCACGGGTCCTTGCAGAAGCGCAGCTGGAACGGGAGTTAAAAGATCGACTCGCGCCGATGCACTTCGGGGTGGTAGCCAGGAAGGCAGGCGGGTCGTAGGGAAGCAGGGATGGTCGGACTAACCCTTCCCTGCACGCAGTTGTCCCGAGCCCCGGAGCGGTACGGCGTCGCGAGAGGGCGCCTCGCGCAGAAGACGCACGCGGCGTAATCCCGTTAAGCGAACCCTCCGTGAAGCTAATAAAGGTGATTACTGTCGGCGGGTGCGGCCCTGGTTGCCCCTGGCGACCACACCGCCCAGCACCCCAGCGGCCCACGACTGAACGCAGCGAGTGTGCCCGAGGCGCCTTCAGTGCTTCCGGTCTATGGGGACGAGGGCGGCGCGAGTTCGGCTAATAAGCCTCGCTGGCACTGCAGACCACACTCGAGGGAATCCAGTCGAATGGATGTGGACCGTATAACTCGACAAGACAGGGTTTACACGCTGTTTGCCCATCGAGTGGAGCGAGTCGACCTAAGGCGCATTTACAACTTCGAATTGCGGAAGTCGCGCGAATGGTTTCGGTCGATTCTTTACGTTGACTCGCCACTTGGTTGAGGCTCGTCAACCGTAGCGAATAAACCGAATTCGGTTGCAAGATGTCGGAGATTCACCGATGTGGATGCGCGTTATACACTCTGCGCATAGATTACAAGATAAATTCTAATAATTCCTGCGAGGCAGAATTGGCAAGAATGCTCTCCGCGCTATAAGCCAAGGTTGCTCAAACGAAGGAACACATTCTATCCTTTGGGCACGGGACACGCTGGCCTGGCTAGGAACCACGCAGCGAACGCCACCGCTCGAGGGCATACCCACCCAACGACGGCTGATGCGTTGAGACTCAAACGAGTCATACCGGAGCACCTTAGGGGACTAAGCAGGATCTATTCTTCACCCCATAGCCAACTCGGTACAGAGCAGACTAAGTGGGAGGCAGCTACAAACACATATCCGTGATTATTTATTCTAAACAGCATACGCCCCACTACATACAGGCCAGCATGCCCATGATGCGGAGAGACAGCCACACTATACCACACCAAATGGGGATGCCAGCACAACCCTGCAGTCCCAGTCATACACAGTGCCACGCCGGAGCAGCGGGAGGTAGCGCTGTCCATCTGGAAACCCGGAGATCAGCTTTCAATGGTCGAACGGGCCCAAGCTACCGCATCCGCCGCAGGGGTCCTGGACTAGGGACCCCGCCCATGAAGGCTCCCAAGACGCTATGAGAAATGCATAAACGTTTTGTCTCTCTCCATACATTCTAAAGGCTGGATCAAGCTACTGACCCTGGCACCAGCCGAGCACGACCTGCTAGAGCTTTTCGTGGAACGAACGGGTGAATGCCAGCCTGACTAATTAACTCGACTCGCTTGTGCCAGGCTCACATAATCGCTGACGCTGTGAATGCTTTGTGTTTCCCCGAATGATGTACGCTGTCCATAGTTCGCCGCAAAGAAGCGCATGGCGGTGAAAGTTTTGCCCAAGTGACTCCGAACTACAACGTGCTAACCAAAGCTTGCGGCACTTGAGCACTGATATGTACAACCTTCAAAGCTGGCCGAAAGTGCTCATAGATAGGTTTTTGAAATCGATGCGATATCCATTCGTCTCAACGGCGGACTCAACTGAGGCAGCACGATGGCAATCACCTATCAGCGGAGCAGGCCCATAAATTTTCGCGATCCACCGCCGCAGATCATTGGACAACCCAAACGTCGTGCATGTTACTGAAGAAATGCACGAATGCGTCAAAGAAATATGCACTCCCTGCGTGATAGCGCATACTTTCTGTGTCGGCACTGCCTCGCTCGTTTTAAGGCTAATTTTTCTCAAGCTCTGTTGAGCGCAGAACAACGATGTAGCACCGCGGCCGATGTAGTGCCGCGGGTACGGCTTGGTCGACAGTGCAGCTGACGCTTACTAAAGCGCATAACGAACTGGGCGAACCGAACTCTTGGTCGGCTCCGTCGCAACTTTTCCTCTGCTGGTACGTATCTGAAATATTTCAATAAATTCCTAGTTCGCACCGTGTTGGAATATACAGCGTCCATTTGCGATCCCGCAGTAAGTATAATTGCCATCGTAAGGACTGATCGAAACCAACTCCGCCCGCCCGCTTCGCGTTTGGAACTGTACGGTAGCGGTTGCAATCGCAACTACTGTAAGAAAGAAAGAACGAAAGAAAGAAAGAAAGAAAGAAAGAAAGAAAGAAAGAAAGAAAGAGAGAGAGAGAGAGAGAAGGAAAGAAAGAAAAAGAAAGAAAGAAAGAAAGGAAGAAAGAAAGAAAGAAAGAAAGAAAGAAAGAAAGAAAGAAAGAAAGAAAGAAAGAAAGAAAGAAAGAAAGAAAGAAAGAAAGAAAGAAAGAAAGAAAGAAAGAAAGAAAGAAAAAAGTGCCCTAGTTGGTAGTGGAGGCCTCCAGAATAATTTCAACCACCTGAGAATCTTAACCACGCATTGACATCGCACAGCACACGGGCGCCTTTGCGTTTCGAACGCGGCCGCCGTTGTACGGCGAGTTTAGGAGGTGGAGCCCAACTAATGCTTGTGGCGCGTAAAGCTCCACCTATCGCTCAATCGCACGTCCGCTCCGCACAACTTCGAACTCTAATTCGCACTCGCAATTCTCCCAGCATCGCTCGGTTCGCTAACTGTGCTTCCTCCTCAGAGCTTTTTTTTTTTTTATCTCCCGTACAAGAAACACACACACACGCAGAATTCCTAGAACGTCGCGGATAAGCCATTTGTTGTAGCGCAAAAACAGACCTAGATACCGAAAACGTGGTGCACTGAAAGGTACGTTTCCCCGCCACCCAACCAAAACACTCCTGCCAATATCGGTCGAAAAAAGATGGGACTATACCGCGCTGAAAATGCACTACAACAAAAAACCCACAGCGTTTTTCACAGCTTTAGGCAGAAAGGTCACGTGATCAGTGGCAAAGTCTCGATTCCCAGACGTTCACCACTGCCATGGCAGGGTAGGGCACGTGATAGAGATTAAAAAGACGCTGCTGACTTGTTTAAATACATGAGAGAAGCAGCGTAGCGAATAATCTGCACCAGTGCTGCCTGTGGCGTAATAATTAATCAGAGAGCCCCTCACTCTTCAGCTACGCCTACCTCTCTCACGACATGAGGGCACTGGCCAGTCGAAAGAAAACCCAGTGGCTGGCTTGCGACACAACTCGCTCTAGAAATTCCAGCCGGCCAAAGAACTCAGGTCGCCCTATATGCGGCGGCGAAAAATGAAGAGGTCCGGATTTATTCCGCAGAAGAAAATAAAATTAAGGTTCAATCTCTCGTGTCCTGCCGAAAAGATGAAGCCACCGGCTACGAAGCGACTACAGAATCAATAACTTCTGGCGGTTAGTGTCCTCGCAGCTAATTACAGAAACTTCGGTTTTAACCCCCCCCCCCCCCCCCACCCCTATTCACCGCGAGCACCGATTATCCTTTCGCGTGGTCTGTCTCGCAAGAACTGCGATTTTATGACTGCCGCTATTTCACAATGTATCCTCCGCCTATACGCTCGGAAACTATGGCTGCTTGCGCAGCTTCGCGGCTGTCGCAGTCCCGTCGAAACAAAGATCGCGGTTGTGTTTCGAACAACGCGGGAGGGAAGAGGGAGTTAAATCAAAGTTGCGAAACGCGGCTCGTAAAGAAATCCTTTTCTCCGTTCCCACGCATAACGTCAACACCATAACTGTTCCTCAGCTCGCGCTGTGCATGCCTTCTTTGTTCGCCGACGATAAATTTATTCCGATCGGCAACACGGTCTCCGTCGGAAGCCCCCCATGGTTTTCGCGGAAAATAAATGCGGGCTCCTCCACCCTACAAAAAGTACAACTGACTCACTATCTTTTTTTTTACTATCTCTCTCTCTCTCATTTGCATCCTTTTGACGTAGGCGCTCCTCTCTGTGTGCACTTCGCTTGTGTGGGCGCGCGAACGGTGTGGCCCATCCAGAGGAGCAAAGAGGTTTTAATCCGGCATCGTTCGACGAGGACGGAGCCGGGAGCGCTTTGATGTTTATAGTGTACAAAAACAGAGTTGCGTGGCGTGTCCTTGTTGGTGTGCAACACCAGACTTGAAAGCGGTGTTGGATTGGGAAAAAAAATGGTCTTAAAAGAATTGACTAATCCATGGCCTTCCCGCTTGACCCGGTTACCTCAACAGAAAAAAAAAATAATATACGGCATTCAGATAAAAAAATCAATCCAGGCACATTCCAAACAAACAAAAAAACAAAAACGGAGTGCTGTGTTTGCTCACGTTGGTCTTGGTGAACCATCGGTCAGAAAAATGAAACCAAGGTTTAGCAGTGGCGTTCCTTTCTCTTTTTCTTTTTCTTTCCTTCTCTCTTTATTGCGTACGTTTATAGTGAGCTAGAATATCCCGAGTCAGTATACCTTCTCGCATTGGTGAAATTCACCAGTCAAACTGAGAAACATCGCAGTGAAAACACAATGTAACAGAGTTTTAAAACTTTCGAAAGCGCTGCTACGGGGGACACCAAGAGAAAGAAAACGAAAGACAAGCGCTACTATCAACTGAAGTTTATTGGAAAAAACACATTAGGTTAAATAGCTCACACAAGGCTGCTAGCAGCGCATGCGCCTGCCCCCAGAATGACAAAACGAATCACTGTGTTGAATTAAGTCATTCTGTTTTGTCATTCTGGGGGTAGGCGCATGAACTGCTGGCTGCTTTGTGTGAGCTATTTAACCTTATGTGTTTTTCCAATAAACTTCAGTTGATAGCAGGGCTTGTCCTTCGTTTTCTTTCTCTTGGTGTCCCCCGTAGCAGCGCTTTCGAAAGTTTTAAAATGATGCACCAACTCGCTCAATTGTCCGTGTTACTCCAGTGTAACAGAGATATCCTAAAAGCTTCCAGTGTCCTGGCACCAATTCGGACTTGATAGGGACATGATGTGGAGTTCCAGTGAGGTATATCCCAAATGAGAGATTCCAGGGACATCAACTTGGGCTCTACTTCAGCACAATATATCTGCAGCTAACGCGCTTGCTTGCCTGACTCAAGTGTGGTTTGTTATGACAGAGTGATAATAATAATAATTGGTTTTGGGGGGAAGGAAATGGCGCAGTATCTGTGTCATATATCGTTGGACACCTGAACCGCGCCGTAAGGGAAGGGAAAATGGAGGGAGTGAAAGAAGAAAGAAGAAAAGAGGTGCCGTAGTGGAGGGCTCCGGAATAATTTCGACCACCTGGGGATCTTTAACGTACACTGACATCGCACAGGAGACGGGCGCCTTAGCGTTTTGCCGCCATAAAAACGCAGCCGCCGCGGTCGGGTTCGAACCCGGGAACTCCGGATCAGTAGTCGAGCGCCCTAACCACTGAGCCACCGCGGCGGGGCTATGACAGAGTGAAAAAATAAAATGTCCTCGAACTGTTAGTCGTTATCAGGCGCGCATGCGATCATCATTCGGGCCAGCCTGTCTCGAGAGAGGATACAAAAACTTCTTCGAGGCAAGTAACAATCTGTGCAATGTAAAAGCTTGATAATGAAGAGAAACAATATACAAGCCCAATATGCAGTGTGCCCCTGATAGATCTCTGTGATGTTGATCGTGGGTATTAAAATCATCTCCCTTGATCAAGCGGCCTTAAGGTTATGCACAGGAGTCCTCATAACCATTTTCTGAATTCGCAGGAATATTTGATCGCCCACGCAGGATATATCTGGGATATCCCTGGGATGTAACTTTCTCTAACTGCGCTCGGTGCGTTAAAACTGCTGTAACAAGTAACGCAGTGTGGACACACGCGTACCATGTAAGGGTATAGAAAGCTTGTGGTGCTTACACCTCTCTACTCCCACCCGTCCTTTTACACGCACGCGCACCGACACACACACACACATACACCTCTTCCCGTCTTGTCGAGGGTCGTTCGCTGTTTGTCTGTTAATTTTTCGGTTATTTTGTTCATTTTCTTTCCCAGTCTTTTCTTTGTTCTTTTGTTGTAATTCCTTCCATTTCCTTTTATTTGCTTCGCAACTAAGCTGAGCGCCACTGTTTTTTCAGTGACGGCCGGTCGATAGCGCGTGCCCGAACAAAAGCGGTGTTTATGGGCCGCCTCCTGCATTTTTGTGCCCGCCTGTAAACAAGTTTTCTGTGCTTGCTCGTGAGGTGCGGCCCCAGTCAGCCAAACAGTGAAACTCTTGCAAGGCCCCTTTAGTGTTCGACGTTCGTTCTTTCCTACATTATTTCTTTCTTTGCATTGTTTTTCTTCGCTGCCCGTTTCATTTTTTTTTTCTCTCAGCTTTTGTTTGTGACAAGCGCTGCTACCGTTGGCTCGTGGCCGACAGCCGAGCCCGTCGGCGTGTCTGGGCGTTCGCAGCGTTCCGCTCGCTAGCATCGTCGTGGTGCTTACGTGATATCGACCTTTACGACTCGCGGCGCCGTCTGCTCGACGCTGTTAGCCGTGTGCATGCTCGAAAGCAAAGTCGCCCGGCCGAGACTATAGGGCGTCGTCGGTGAGACTACGCCGTGAAGTATACTGAACGCCCTTTCTTTACTGAGCACATTTTCTTTTCGCGCGAGTACCGATAAACGATAAGGATGTTTATTCAGTACAGGCGTTTACTCACTCACTCACTCGCCGGCGAATGCGCCGCCCTTGAACTGCCGCCGCTCGCGGTTGCCAGCACTTATTCAGCATTAATTTGGAGTACTGAGCTGCTTAAAGACGTCACAGCCATTTGTGGTCTGTGACAGATACCGCATGTTTCAGAGCTCCGGATTAATTTGACTGTGTATCTGGCGTTTCTAGGCGCTTAAAGAAACCTTTGCTGATGGTCGTGCTCACACTTCGTCTTCATCGGTATCCACCCGCGGAGTTCGGGAAACGGACCAACGAGCTAGTTCTCAGCAACAGAATTCCGTATTATGGCTGACATCCAGGGTTATTCCCTCATGTTACCCTCAAAAAATAAAACAGAAAAATTGAGAAATTTTTTCTGCAGGCGACGTGCTCAGGTGTTGCGCTAGAGCTAACTCTGGTTTAAGTCAGGGGCCATGCTTTTGCATTCAACACATTGGTAACAGAGACGGATGAAGAATTTGTAATAAGGGAGTAACTACTCATTGGCATCCACCCATGCGCAGCCATACGGCTACAAAAGAAAGCCGTATGGCTGCGCTTGGGTGGGTGCCAATGAGTAATTACTCCCTTATTACCAGAGAAATTAATATAGGTGTCGCCACATACGGCCGATTTCGCAAATAAAATGTTTGCATCGACACCAATCTTTCGGCTTGGATCTGTAAGGCTGCGTTTCAGTTCAGAACTGGGGCTACCCGTCATTTTTCGGTAAGCACGTCATAAGTTTGAATCGATTGGCGAGGAGGTTGTTCAATCCAATTTTCTCGCCGATAATTGCATATCTTGCTGCTCGACAAACGTCAGCACAGTCATAAATACTCATAAAATCGTATTTTAATCACAAAAATAACTAGGTGGAGGCACACCGTCAGTGTCCCTTTAATATGGCAGACGTGAAGTGGAAAGATGGCGCCGCTTTCGGAGCCCGTGTGTCAGAGCGTACAGCTGCGCCCCCTGGCTATAGGCGGGGAAAGGAAAGTCACCTGCGGCTGATCCGCGAGCGGGGAAGCGCAGACTCAGAGACAATCACCTGAGCCGCCGCCCTTCCGTACTTTCCTGGCGTGACTCACGCGTACCGCAGCCTTCTTGACAGCCCTGTGGGTGCATATAGGTGTGGATCTCGGCAGCTGTCTATCTTGCGTGCGGAGAAAACAAACGGCAGTTAATGAAGACAAAGGGAGAGAAAGGCGGTAAAAGAAAGCTGGAAAGGGGAGGCCTGAGTCACCGTCTTTATTCAAAATGTATACATTGCTCCGACTGCAAGGAGAATGGGTGGAATCATGGAAGGTTCTCTGGGCGGCTGGCCATAAACGAGCGTTCACGACTGGTCGTAGTACGGCCTGGGTTCTGGCTGCGTAGACAACGTGTTCGTGATGGAAAAGTAGCACCCCATATTTTCAGATCACGTTAGCCACGGTTGCGGATGGTTTTGGTATGTCTTAATAGATTTGATATGTGGAAGTGAAGTGCAGAGATATGCGCCGGAACGGCAAGAGAAGTTCTTAATTGAGACATACCATGTCATTCTCTAAAATTGTAGTCCCCACCTCCTATGTTTGCATATAACTAACGAACTGGCGGTTCATTGGCCCCTATAGTACCCACAGCACCTTTTCAATAGGCCGCGCTTAAGCGCAGTGATTTTTTTTTCTTGCTTCGGCTTTTTCTTGAGGTGCCTTTTAATCGCGTTACTATTACTTCCGCTGCACAAGTTTATCTCAAGGCTACTTGGCTACGTAAAAAAGCTTATTCACCATACGTGACAGCCGCTTTCGATAGGAATAGCGTGCTGCCGAATCAGCAGGTACTGCAGGAAAAAAAAAATGCGGGAAAATTATTCGCCAAACAATTTACGAGGTAGACTCTGCACCAGTGAATACATTAAAGTAAATTCAGCCAACAAAATGTCAGAATTGACACTGTGTTCCCTGCGCTCTGCCCAACGGGCTCCGAACGCGTGCTCGCCTAGAGACGTAAATACCCCGCCGCCCAAATATTGCCCGGGGCAGTGCATTAAATTTGCATGAATTTGGGCGGACCCTTCGTTTTTCGAGCAGGAAGTTATGCAGCCGCGCCCTGCCAAGCGACGCATAATCGTAAAAGAGCTCGAACGGCCCAGACTTCAAAGAAGTAGGATAACAAGAACAACAAGCTTTTGTTCTAGCCGCAGAAGTGGGGACCACAAAAAGAAGGAAGAAATCAAAGAAAGGCGTGGTCAAAAGGCAGCGACTGCCAACGAGAGGATATAGCAAGACTTAGCTAGAAAGGACAATATCCTTACTCGCTCGCTGTCAGGAAAAACAAGAACGGAAGGAAGAACAGAATTCGGGAACGCGGTAATGGCCTTTCTGGGGCTCGTCGCTTGGCTGCCTTTCCGGTCGATGTGACGTCTCAGTCCTGTCGAACTCCGCGGACCAATCGCGAGCCGTCGTGCCGCCTACAATGCGGATGGTCGGTGAGTGCAACGGCTTCTGGTGCGCGAGATCGCAGAGTTCGCTGGTGTCACTCTGATGCGGAAGTTTTGCCGCGGCCGCTGCTGCCACACGCTTGAGCGCGCGGAGTGAGAACAAGAACAAAAAAGGAAAAAAGTTGAGCGGAACGCGAAAGCCTCACTTGCGCACTTTGAACGCCTCGAACCAAGTCTGCAGGGCGAGAAAGGTCAAAGCGAAGTTTCTGCGGAGCACTTCTTGCTTTTCACCCCGATCAAGACGAAGAATCCTTTGTTTGTGCAAGAACGGCTGGTGGCGATGCTCTTAGAAGAAGAAACCAACGGACGAACATTAGAAGGATGGTCGAACGAATGAATACTGGTCATCGCACATCGGCTCAGAGAAAATCACGACACAGATTGGAGCTACGCCAAGTGATTACATGGGTGACGTCTTTAGAGGAAGCCTAGGCCCTGACTGCGCCTCTTTCGGTTTTTCGTACATGCTATCCATCACCGGTTAAATGATGCCGTACAAAAAAAAAATGGCGATTACACCCGTAGTGACGATCAGCGTTAGCTAGTCCAACTGGTGCTTTTGCAGTTGTTGCATTTGCTTTAGATGCTGCCTCCATGGATGAGTTTGTGACGGTCGTGCTTGTGTTTTGAAAGGGTTACAACGAGTGCATTATGGTGCGAGAAATGTGCTTGCACGTACATATTTGCGCATCTTAACGAGCAGCGTGTTTGCGGTCAGCGTACCACGATAATTAGCTCCGTGTTCTAACCCCGCACTATTGTAATACGGCCAGCAACCATAGCTCGCTGGATCGGAAGACGTCGCACGTAACCGCTATAGCAGCTTTATCAGAACTGCTGCGGCTGCTACTGCGCATGCGTGCAGGATGCCGCGCCATGGAGTCTCCGAATGCAATCTAGAGCAGCGTTTCAAGGCGTTTGGTGCCGTCTTGCTACAACTGCGCACCCCATCAGATGACGACGAAATTAGCGCGAGGTGACCGGGTGGTCACGGATGCACTGGGTGGTCACGGGATCGCGGACGCACTTTGGCGACGATCACGACAAACACGCATTTGCTTAAAACATTCTTAAAAGGGCACACAGGACAACCTGTAGCAGTCGGGTACCGCGTTCTAATACTCAAGAGATCACTGTAATCGAAAAGGGACCTTTTATAGGCTAGGATAGTTTACAAATCGAAAGACAGGTGTCGCCCCTAGCGGTCGATTTCGCAAGTAAAATTCGTTCTTCGAGCGTTTATTTATCGCGCATCTCAGAGGCTACGCTACATCGCCATTCATCTCAAAACTCTGGCAACCCTTCCTTTTTGGTAAGGACGTCACGAGTGCGGATCGCCTATCGGGAAGGTTTTTAAATCCATTTTTCTCTCCGGTAGTCGTCTTTCTGGCGGACAAACGTCAGAACAGCCAGAAATAGTCAGAGATTCAATTTTTACTGAGAACAATAAATGTACGGAGTTGTCATCAGTGCTCCTTAAGTATCACTAACAAAAGCGACCTCTGCTAGCCATCACGCGAACCTGAAACAGTAGCTGATCGCGATTTCGTTTCTCCTGAATCTGCATGAGGAAAGGAACCTGGCGTGAGGGCGTGACTTTAATGACACATTTGTGCAAGGTGCTTCCGTCGGATTCTTGCTGCATAAGTTTCTCGTTACCTTAAACACGTGCCCAACGGACCTCCGAGCAGTTCAGAGCATTAACTCTTGAGTTCTTGAAACTTGTTCTGGTGTGCTGCCGATTCCGAAACATCAGACATAGCTGTCATCGCAAGGCATCACGGTGATCTATAGGGGTTAAAACCTTAAGTGTGCATGTAAGAAGCACTTCCCAAATTCCTTCGTGCCGCAGAGACAATGTGCCCGCAGAATGGAAGCTCGCGTGGGTCGTTTTGCAAGCAATCCTCATGTTGTCCGTGGGTCCCTCTCTGTCGCTTATCTTCCCTAGTCTCTCAGCACCAGCGTCAGCAATAATGCTTCTGTAGAGTTGCCATCAAAAAAAAAAAACGATAGGCGTAACGTTAAGAGGCCGGAAGCGGGCAGAGTGGGTGAGGGAACAAACGTGGCTTATTGACATCCTATTCGAAACCATAGGAAGAAATGGGCTTAGGCAGGGAACGTTGCGAAGGCAAGATAACCGCTGGTCCTTACGGGTAACGGAGTGGATTCCAAGAGAAGGCAAGCGTAGCAGGGGGCGGCAGAAGGTTAGGTGGGTGGATGAGATTCGGAAGTTTACCGCAGCGGTGGCCTAGAGGTTTGAACATCCGCCTCGCATGCGGGAGGTGCGGGGTTCGATCCCAAGTGCCGCCGGGTACCCACCGGTGATAAAATGGGTACAAGCTTTCCCCTGCCTGGCGCTCGGCTTCTTTAGGGTGAAATGCTTGGGAAATGGGTCTATTACCCCACCTTGTGCAATGAAAAACTACCTTGTGCCGTGGTGTTATTTGGCCAAAGCTGCCCTTGCGCCATAAAAATTCATCATCATCATCATCGGATTCGGAAGTTTGCGGGGATGTGGTGGGCGCAGCTGGCAAAGGACAGGATTAATTGGAGAGACATGAGAGAGGCCTTTGTCCTGCAGCGGGCTTAGTAAGGATGATGATGATGATGATCCACTGTGGCTGATTGGCCAAGACACAGGCGGTTAGCGCAGTTGCCCAATAACGTTTTTGAAAAAAGTGTGAAGGAAGGCTGGCTGAATAAAAAGTGGCACAAATCGATTCCTGTGAGATGGATGACTGAATATGGGAAGAGGGCTTTACGTGTAAGAAATTGTGTAGTCTCAATAAGAATGAATTTTGCACATCAGCTTGATGAAATAAGTATCAAGAAAGTTTTCAGGATGAGAGCCGTTTCGATTTTGAAGGTAGTTTTGTATCGCGGAATGCGCATTCCCGTTGCGGTGACCAAGCAAGAAAGCTGCAAGGGAGAGCTCCTATGAAAATATGTGCGTATTCTATCACGGCTATATTCTTCGGAAAAGTAGCCCAGAAACAAAGGTATACAGAAAGGAAACCAACAGCACTGGCGCTTCCAGCAACTCACTCGTGGTAGTCTCGTATCAGGTGTTTCCTTCCTCTGTCCCTCCCTCTCTCCTCCCTCCCTCTCCTCTGTGTTCCTGTGTCCCTATGTGTTTTTGGACTACCCCTTTTTGAAGTATCAGCCAACTAGCCCATTTCAGCGCCTTGGCATCTTTTTATTATCCGTCTCATTGCGGCATAGAGGCGGGCCACATGGTATGGGCCTGCCAAAGCAACACGGAAAGAAATGATAGAAGAACCGATGAGTGAGCGGTGGGAGGGGGGGGGGATTCTGTCTAGTTCAGACCCAAAAGTTCAGCAGGAGTCGACCGAAAGGCCAAGAGCGGCTGCAAGAACCAACGGACTACCGGAATAGGGGGACCAGCAGCCAATTGTTGTTGCTGTTGTTGTTGCCTCAAATACGACGGCACATACCCAAGGTGGGGGATTGGCCAGGGTTTGGTGCAGATCCAGACAGGAAAAAACTCAGCCAGCCAATTTTAGGTCCAATTCTTCTTCTTCTTCGTTTTAAAACATTTTAGGTCCAATTAAAAAAAATGTTTTCGACTTCATCTGCTACATCTTCCTCTTTATCTCCTTCTTTCAAACTCGCCTGTACAGTGTTATTTTTTTATTTCTTCCATTTTATGCTCGGACATGTAACCGTGGACGTAATGGACTTCGAGATCCGTGAGTTTAGACGTCAACTGCATTCTTGGATTGGAATGCTCTCAATATTCTGCCTCTCGGAGGTGAACTCAACATTACAGGTGCACCGCATCATTCTAGCATGAATCACTCTTCAGTTTACGTCCAGGCAAACCACAAGAGTAGAAATGATGCATTGCCGTCGGCCAGAAAGGGAATACGGCATTGCTGCATTCTTACTAGCTAAAATGTCATCACGTTACCCTGGTATGATGACGTCACTGAGTTTCTTTTCCGGTTACGGCAGACGTGCTACTACTACTAATGCCATGGCGTCGAAAAAATGTCGCAAAAACTGCCTGACACAACCTCACTGCTATGCCGTACTCTCAGTGTTTTCATGAAATCGGTTGATCGAGCTACGTTTCTCTTCCTGCATGCAAAAGCGCGCATGTGTTCGGATGTTCCCGACCACACCTCCTCCCTGTCTTTCATGCGTGCGCAGCACTCCGAGGATGCACGCTCAGTGCAGCTGAATCAATGCGCGCCACCGCGCAGCCGCGGGCCGGCCCGCCTACTGCCGTCTCCCCCAGCGGAGAGCACTCCGCCTCGTACACAAGCAGCTCACGCAAGACAGCGCTACTCCCGCCACGGCTCCCGTCATCGGCAGCAGGCAGTGTTCCCGACACCACCGCCGGGTCATCTTAACGAAGACGTCGCCTCCTGCACTGAAGGAAGCCACCGCGGCCCCCGAAACACAACACACACAAAAACCAAAAACACGCGTCGTCGCCGCCGCACGTCGCGTACTCCCCCTAGGCCGCGCAGTTTTCCGCGCCTTTTTCTTCTTACTTGTCGGTCTACTTCTCAGCGTTCCCCGGCGTCGCTTTGATTGAGAGCCAGCGTGCGAGCACGGACGCCGGCCTGCGCGGTGATGACGAGCCGAGAGATGGAGAGCAGGGGGGAGGGAGCGCGGCACGGAGCACACGGACGGAGCAGCAGCCTCAGATGCAGCCGTTCTCACCGCGGAGAGCGCGGGGTCGTCGATGGCGAGCTTCCTACTTCTTTCGACGTGTGCGGGGGATGCGCCTAGACTGCATCGCCGCTCGCAGTGCGTGTTGTATACACTCACCCCGAAGTGTCGCGTCTCCCCCCCCACCTCTTCTTTCGGCGCCTCGTTCGTGACTCCGAGTGAAATCGAAGAAGGAGGGGCTAGCAAGTAGGAGGACATGGTCCCGACTCTATTGTGCCGACTACCCCGCAGCAGTGCGAGCTCTGTTGTGCTGCTGGACTCAGTGGGCACGTCTCTCTTCCTGCTTTCTTTGCCGTTCTCTCGCTTACTTCGCCAGTTTGTAGCAGGCACTGCGAGCCACCTCAGACTCAGACAATGCCGTCTTTCTTTGCTTTTGCTGTGTTGCCGCTGTGAGTTCTATCAACTTTGCACTTAAAGAGAGCAATCATTAGGCTTTCTGGAGAGCCTTGTTGAGTAGCAGTGCGCCACCATTCTCGCGGCTGGTGTGCGGACACGAGCAATAAATCACGCGCACTTGCGAATTTCATATATCAAGCACTTCTTTATAAATTAATTCCGCCGGCGTATGTTGTGAACATTACTTGGTATTCTAGACTGCAGCAGCACTGTATGGATGGGTTCGGGTTAACGATTGTCTTTTGCTACAGCGCGGACAGTCTGAAGTTATTTCGTATGCGTCGAATTTACATAGGGATCCGTAATGCGGACTGATGTAAGCGTTAAAATAATAGCGGTCCTCTGTGCGGTGTAACAAAGCGCCAGTTGCATATTTGAGTCTTATTTTTGTGGGAATAGCAGCATTTACAATCCGTTATTAGATAGAAAATTTGTGGAAAATTTTTGTGTTTGTTCGTCTGAGAGCGGTACATTGTAAAACTTCAAAGAAAAAATTTGTTAGGAGTCATTACCACGTTATTTATTACGTTTTACTCACAGTTTTCTCAATGGAAATATTATACGAAACCTCCTTCGGAGCTCGCAGAACTATTTGTCGTGAGTGGACATTAAAATGGGCTCACTTACACATTTGCATAGTACCTGTTACAGCTTGCAGCTTTCGCTTCGTAAAGCTGTAGAGAGGAATACTGGTTGTCATGAAATAGCGCGGGATATGTTTGGTGCCCTCTCACGGCATTTTAAGCCTTGCCGCCATCTTTACAGGCTTTGAATAAAGTTTCAACGCAAGAGAAGCTTTTCTGAAAATCTAGAATATATGCTGCTCTTTGATCTTTTAGACCCGCATTGAACGATCATTCGGCGTCTTTATTTGTCTCAAATTATTTGTCATCCTTACAGTTATAAGTATAAATTGCATAAGCGAAAAAAATGTAATCATTTCACGGTTTTCCGGATAACGTATTCCTGAATATGCGAAATTTTCTTTTGGGGCTATGTAGGTTTGTTCATGTCCATCCAGTTCACTTTTTGCTGCCGAAATAAAGGGCTCGAGCGACCATGCCGAGCCACATCGGTGGCATTGGTAGAGCACGGGGACTTTGAATCGCTTTTATGCTTCTCTAGTTAGTGGCAGTGGGCTCCATTGGGAGCCGACGCGCAACCGAAAAACATTTTTCTAGTTTGGTATCATGCAGGACAAAGGCAGCGCAAGGAAACGGAAGAAAGCCAGGAGCTGCAGTCGTTGGAAAGAGGCAAAGACGGCCAGCTACAGGGCTACAAAATGACCAATGAAGGTTTCTCATGCGTGCTAGTTTTGCTAATGGAATTAGAGAAACCGCAAAAAATAGAACATTATAAATCACGACGAAGACTCTCGTAACAGTTCTAAGATTCAATTACAATAATTTCAATTTCAGTTGGATAATTGCTTTAGCACTGAAAAGATAAGTTTTATGCACAAGACGAAGCTAGATAGCCTTATGAATATTAGTTACATTTTGCGACTGATGGAGCGAATCCTGTCACTAATGGATGATTGGAGTATCGCCCGCCGCAGTGGCTCAGTGGTTAGGGCGCTCGACTACTGATCCGGAGTTACCGGGTTCGAACCCGACCGCGGCGGCTGCGTTTTTATGGAGGAAAAACGCTAAGGCGCCCGTGCGCTGTGCGATGTCAGTGCACGTTAAAGATCCCCAGGTGGTCGAAATTATCCCGGAGCCCTCCACTACGGCACCTCATTCTTCCTTTCTTCTTTCACTCCCTCTTTTATCCCTTCCCTTACGGCACGGTTCAGGTGTCCAACGATATATGAGACAGATACTGCGCCATTTCCTTTCCCTCAAAAACCAATTATTATTATTAGTAGGCGGCCGAGCGAAGAAATACATCTGAGGATGGCGGTTGGTACACTCTAAACAGGAAGGAGTAAAAAGGGTCTAAACTGTCCTCCAGCGCACTCCCTTTCGTAAAAGAGAGTTCACTGCAGGACAGCTTACTCCCTTTTTTACTCCCGTTTAGGCGTATTTGTGTTCAGAGAGTATAGTGCCGATGGTGGAGCACTCTTGAAAGAGTTGAAGCCTTGTTGCTATCCTACCAGTCAGGGGTGTCCGGACCTAGCACCAGTTGACATGATGCGTCCAAAGATATCATCAGTCATCAGGAGTTGTGTCAACGCTGTGTGGTTTGTTTTCTGTAAGTCGGAAACAATACACTTTGTGAACAGACTCTTAGCAGCTTTGTTGGCGTGGTGAAGCTGCTGAAGAGAAATGCTTTACGGTTGCCCCGGATCCATTGCACGCGGCAAGGTTTCCAAACGCAAGTTCTATCGCTCGAAAAATACGTCAGCATTTCTGCAAAAAGCAGACACATAACCAAAGGCTAGCGGCTCAAGAAAAACGGCAAGCTGTAGTAAAAGGCCCAGCCAACAAAACAGGGTGAAAACGGTACTCAAGGGGCATTCTGAGACTAAATTTTCAATCTTCGGTGTAGAGGCCCGGTCGTATCGTCAAAAAGGAGGGCTTCGGTAGCTCTGAGCTCTCGTTTAATAGCGAGACTTCCTGCAAGGTATCTTTTTTTTTTTTTACTGCAGTTTACAAATAACTACCTGACCTTTAAAAGGCCTACATTTCGTCGCGAAATGGCTCGGGAGCTCAGCCACCCTAGCAAGTAAGTAAAATGAAACAGAAAAAAATGTGGCCGACTACGGGGTTTCCTGACGTGATTAATTCAGCGAGAGGCTGTCTTAGGGATCTACGATGCTTTGGCAGTAGTTGGGATTTTGCGTTAGAAGAGCCATGTGTATAGTTATGGTAAATGCAACTGTCTTTTCGCCTTCTACTGGCGCGTAATCCGAATGGTGTCCCATAAACAGCTTAGTGCCGTAAAACGTGCAAGTAGAGTTAACTGACTTGCGGTTGGTAATAATAGGGGCCATTGAAATGAACACACCTGCCTTGCTTGAGCGCAATAGTATGGTGGTAATTTTGAGCCGTTGCCACAGCGACGAATGGGATTTTATCTGGCTATACGCGCTCGTTCCAACATACTTAGAGGATCTTTATAAGCTCGTCATTTTTTATTTTTTTGGTCCTTTCATTCCTTGTCTCATTAGAGCTGTATTTGCGAGCAAACCAGGCCCGGCGACATGGCATATGACACTGCAGGCCCAACCCGCCCAAAGGCACCCATAAAATGGCGCCTATTATGCCACAGGCGAAAGCACCCTATTCCCGTTGTCTAAATATATTTGTTAATTGCATGTATATAAATTCAAATTGGTTGTTCTATGGTAACCAGCACATGGATGGTCGTTAAACGGGATTTATGTGTAATGTGAGTGAGTGAATATGTGAGTTTTAGTGAGTGTGAGCGAGTGTTAGTGAGTGAGTGTTGGCGATTGAGTGAGTGTGAGTGAGTGAGTGTGTGTGAGTGAGTGAGTGAATGTGTGAGTGAGTGAGTGAGTTAGTGAGTGAGTGTGAGTGAGTGAGTTAGTGAGTGAGTGTGAGTGAGTGAGTGTGAGTGAGTTAGTGAGTGTGAGTAAGTGAGTGAGTGAGTGAGTGTGAGTGAGTGAGTGTGAGTGAGTGAGTGTATGCGAGTGAGTGGGTGAGTGAGTGAGTGAGTGAGTGTAAGTGAGTGAGTGAGTGAATGTGTGAGTTTTAGTGAGTGTGAGCGAGTGTTAGTGAGTGAGTGTTGGTGATTGAGTGAGTGTGAGTGAGTGAGTGTGTGTGAGTGAGTGAGTGAGTGAGTGAGTGTGAGTGAGTGAGTGAGTGTGAGTGAGTAAGTGAGTGTGAGTGAGTGAGTGTGAGTGAGTGAGTGTGAGTGAGTAAGTGAGTGTGAGTGAGTGAGTAAGTGAGTGTGAGTGAGTGTGAGTGAGTGAGTGTGAGTGAGTGAGTGTGAGTGAGTGTATGTGAGTGGGTGAGTGAGTATGAGTGAGTGAGTGTGAGTGAGTGTATGTAAGTGAGTGGGTGAGTGAGTGTAAGTGAGTGAGTGAATGTGTCAGTGAGTGAGTGTAAGTGAGTGAGTGAGTGAATGTGTAAATGAATGAGTGAGTGTAAGTGAGTGTAAGTGAGTGAGTGAGTGAGTGTGAGTGAGTGTTTGTGAGTGAGTGTGAGTGAGTGAGTGTTAGTGAGTGAGTTAGTGTGAGTAAGTGAGTGAGTGTAAGTGAGTGAGTGAGTGAGTGTGAGTGAGTGAGTGAGTGAGTGAGTGAGTGAGTGAGTGTGAGTGAGTGAGTGTAAGTGAGTAAGTTAGTGTGAGTGAGTGAGTGTGAGTGAGTGAGTGTGAGTGAGTGTATGTGAGTGAGTGAGTGTAAGTGAGTGAGTGAGTGTGAGTGAGTGAGTGTATGTGAGTGAGTGAGTGTAAGTGAGTGAGTGTAAGTGAGTGAGTGGGTGAGTGTGAGTGAGTGAGTGTAAGTGAGTGAGTGTGAGCGAGTGAGGAAATGTAAGTGAATGAGTGAATGAGTGTGAGTGAGTAGTAGTAGTAGTAAATGTTTATCGATAAAAATATAATAAAAAGGAAGTTAAAAGATTTTTTCCAACCCCGACATCTGCCATCACTGTGTCGGCGGCACCTGAAGTGAGTGTAAGTGAGTGAGTGAGTTAAAAGTAACTGGAAAGATGAGAAGCCCCAAAACCTACATATCCTACCTTACTGTACGTTCTTCAAAGATACGGGTTGCAACCGCCCACCAGACTGAGTATAGCAGCGCACGTTTCCGCCCTCATCATACTCATAGACCCACCTACGTGCCTGCTTTATAGCCACGGGGCACGGAAACCCTATCTTGTCGCCAAGGCCAGATGTACATTAACTACATTAATCTGAGCAGAGAAGAAGATATTTCCTCTTTATGAGCCCAGGCTTGCCATCGGTCAACCGCTGTAACACCCATGCAGGCTGCCCAGACCGCAGCTCCCCGGTCGCCACTTATCTGACCTGAACCGAAGACAACAGTGTTCCTTGACCGCTTCGCTGCCCACAACTTAGCGCGTGCGTGCCGCGAGGTCGTTACGGCGCCGTCCCCTCCACCGTTTCTCGAGGGCCCTTCTCCTCGGCCCCTCCTTTCGGAGCAATAAGGGCTGCAGGCGGCCATCTTTGTCGGGCCCTGGCTTCCAAAGCAGCCCCGGTCCAGCGCAGAGGTGCGCAGGCCCTGCGTGTGATCGGCGGTCGTTCGTGCGTTGGCGGTGCGCCCGGCAGTTGCAAGAGGGAAGCTTCTTTCTCGGCCGCTCGTCAATAATAGCCGCGGTCGTTACGAGCTGCCGCTGGAGGGCGAGCCCCCTTCTTCGCGCCGGAGGTCCGGAAATTGGCGCGCATGCGTCACAGCCAAGCTCCCTGCCTGCCTCTTCTTCCCGGCCACGTCCGCGCGGTGACAGGGTCCTCCAGAAGAGTCTTCCTCAGCGGCCCGTGTCGGTCTACGAGCTGCTGAGACCACGTCCGATGGGACTCTGTCTTCGAGCAGCATGCCGTGCTTGTGTCTTCTTTCCGCTCGCACGCGTCTCCGGATGTTTATTCCCGATGAAGGTTCGAGCGCGAACAAAGAGGGACGGTCCCCCTTCTGACACGATCACGGAGGTGAAACCGTTGCACCGTGTGCATCTTCCGTATTAACGGAGGAAGGAAGGAGCCACTCGGTCAGTTCCCCAGAACCAAATTACGCAGTTCCCGTGAGGAGGATCTCTTGGTCCGTTGTGTTTGCGAGTGGTTAAGTTTTCGCGTAAGGATATGGGAGGAGTGCTCTGTTCGCCGCTGGCGTTACCGGGCCGCAGTGATTGGTTGGGAGTTCGGCTTTACTGGGTGGAGCCAGAAGCACATGGCTCTGGGAGCGGCCACTGGGTGTGGGAGTCGCTCAACGACAGCCTAGGCGAAGGCGACAGTTGGCTGCCTCGGCTTAACTTTCTAAGTCTCCGCTGGTTTTTCGATTCAACACGAAAATTTTCCACCTAAATAGTAGATCCAGGCTTCAAGAAAGTCAGCCATAGTTTTGGAACAAGGGGCCCCAAATACAAATTTTCTGCCAGCATCTTTGTAGTGTATAGAAACCTCATATTGTTTGGAAATTATAACGTTGAAATACTAAAATTTTTCGAATAAACGTTGAAAGAATCCTGGAACTTCTTTTTCTCACAAGGATACACATTACACTTGAAACCCATAAAAAGGTTTATTACTACTATTCACGAAATCTGTCTACGTGATAATGGCGGAGAACGTGCTACCGAGCTCACTATTTTGATAAATATTACGTACTGCGTTCGCTTGTTGGCATAGAAAATTATACCCCATCTCGTCGTCGGAAGTGTAGGCGTAAGCATGAACTTGCTGCATTGCAGCAAAGGCTTAGCCCATTCTAGAACTACTCAGATCAGGGTAGCCGCACTTGTGTACGGGCCAGGTCCTTTGGCTGTTGGGCGTTCTTCCGCCTTCTCCCACTTCTATTCTTTGAGCTGGGCAGGGCGCATGGTTTCCCAGTCCGCTTTCGCGTCTTGAGGAGAAGCCATCCTCAGCCACTTCTCTTCCAAGGACACCGCGCTGGGCGTCCTTCCAGGCTTTCGATGCTCTAGGTGGCGCCGCGTTCAGCCGATTGTGTTTTTTTTTTTCTGTGCTAGGCGGAGCGATCAGCAACCCCGGCTGCTTTTGCTACTTTACGTGCCACTGTGCTCGCCGGCTCTTCTCACCTTTGTGCGAGGCTGCATAAGCCGGCCGCTGGCAACACGAGCGAGCCTCTCGATCTCTTGACTCATCCGTATCCATTGCTGAACCACGGTCGCAACGCAGAACTAATGTATGAAAGATTGTGAAGGTGACGATTTAATACTTGCAGCATGGGAAGATACCGGTTAGATTCACGACTATATAATTACATCACGTATATTCCTCTGCTAGAATGAGAATTCATTGCTTTTTTCTTTTCCATTTTGTTTTTCAGTTTTTTGTACAAATTCTAGTCAAAGACACAAAATTGTCCAAATAATCCACTTCTTGTCCATGAGTGCGTTTGTACACACAATGCACCCTGGCCAATACCTCGCCGTGGTTATGAGCCATTAAGCCTGAGGACATCATCATCACCGGTTATAACACGTAGCGCGAGAGGCTGCGGCGATGGCTGGATGGTCTACATCATCTGGATGCAGCGTCGACTTGTTTACGCAGGCTGTGCTTTGAATCTTGTCCGGGGATGAAGTTTTCATTCTGGATGCCATTCGGACGAAATATTTCGTAATTCTTCGGAAATGTTTGGCCTCGAGTTCAGCTTCACGTTTGGCCTCAGGGTGATCGCAGCTTCCGGACACAGTTCGACTGAATTTGCGCACAATAAGAGCTAAAAGCATTTCATGGGTAAAAGCGCTCGACGAAATTAAGGAGGCTAGATTCGCTTGCAAGAAAGAAATCGCTGCTTCGAAAAAGCTGCGGGCTTGCTATGTGCACAAGTGTGTGCTCAGCATATTGAAATCACAAGTCTAATAGCGCATTCCAGAGAGCAAAAATACTCTGGAGAGTTCACTGCACTCCGACAGCAGCATGCCACGTAGCACACTTGTTTCCCCACCATGTTTTTAAAATGCGCGAGTGATAAGAGTTGGACGATCGTGCACGTGTATTTCGACAGCTCCATCCACTCGGGCCGAATAAGTGGCGGCAATGTTAAGAGAAACATTTCTGCAGGTATCGTTGTGACCAGAAAACAGAAAATGTTATGGTGCAAATGTCCAATACGAAAGCTCACTACTTTAATTTTTTCACGAAATGTGTGCGTCTTCTTTTGCACTCATTAGATCGTAGAAACAGAAAATGTCCAGTAAAAACTTGGTTGAAATCCGTCTTTAAAAACTTAGCGCATCGATGGACGGGCGCTTGTTCGAAGGCACACACAAAATTCCGAACTGTGTCCTAACACGAAAAGCAGGTGGCCCACCTGCCACCTAGGTCGCGTGACCTTGCTTCGTACCTGCGCGGGAGATATCTCTTATGCTATCGCACTGTACATTCTTAAGGGCAGGTTAAGGGTTATGTGATGGTGAAATAAAGGACACTGTCTGAGTCGTCTGCAAAGAGGACCACAGGCCACTGAAGACCCATTAGCGCTATCGCATCCCCCAGGTTTTTATATGCAATCTCCCATGCGCTTGCCTTTTTTTGCACGAAGTTTTCAAAAAAAAATGAAGCCGCAACCGTTTAAAAATTGACTGCCGCTGCCAGTCGACGTTTCAATTTCATTGGTGACAACGTCGGACCGATATTACGTGGCAAACTTACGTCCCATCCCACTTTAGAAAGGATATCGTTAACTGAGCCTAAGCGCCCACTAAAATAATCTTTAGTTGGATTTACTAACATGAACACAAAAAGATACGTTAACTATTGAGATCATAGGAGTTGGCAGCTGGAAAGGCTTGAAGCTGGTAAGCTGTCTGCATCCTCTACACACAGTGCAAATCTTGCTACATCGTTCATCGTGGAAAAAAAAAACAATCTGCAACTCCTCTATTTACCTTATTTTTCTGCAGCCGTACGCTGCTTGTGTTTCCCCTTGCGAGCCCGTAAACGAGGTCACAAGGAGGACACAACTTTATTCCATATTGAGAGATGATAGTCCAGGCTGCTTTCGCATAAAAACTGGGGTACTGCTTTCACTATACGCGCCCCAGGCATCGAAAAAAACGCTGTTCTCGGAGGCGGGGAGGACACAGGCAAATAATGTGGAGCAGTGCTTGATACTGGGCTAGTTAGAACATGATCATATGCAGGACTTGCGCTGCTTAGATTGACGAAGACAAAGTTAAAGACGACAACACCAATGGTTAAGCGGTTAACCCTGTCCCATCCCCTGTCGTTGCGTCGTCCAATCTGTCAGCTTATACCCTATTACTACTGCTTTTACCTCTATAAACGCTCCTCCTTTTCCCAGAATTTCGCCACCTGTGTATTGACCACTGCTCTGTAGTGGGTGTGTGCCATTTTTATTTGAGGCCAACCAACGAACCTATCTACCATGCAGCATGATCACATGCAAGACGTGCGCTGCGTAGATTGCGCTTAACCGTTCGTGTTGCCGTCTTTAACTCTGTCTTCGTCAATCTAAGCAGCGTACGTCTTGCGTGTGATAAAAAAAATAATTTTGAGATGGTCTCTGAAGTTTTGCAGAGAGTGTTTCACTGCTGTTTTCGCGCCCACTTCTCCAACATTACTGCGACCTGCTGCCTTCACCGCAGTACTGGGTACTGCTGCAGTGAAGCACACACTCTTCGGTGTATGAGAGGCCGAAGCATTTTCTCAGTCGAGCGTGTTTTTATTTTAATTTCTATTCATGTTCTCAGCTTTAACCCTATTTTTGTACTCGGTCTGTATATTTCCCTGTTGGCGTGCCGGCGGAGGCCTCTTTGGATCTGTAATATACTGTTTGCGGCCCGTCAAACTGCCACAGCTACCGACCTCCTCCCCCTCTTTTCTCCTATTCCACTCAACTCTATCTTCACAGACTTTTCAATAAGGATGGACTTGTACTTCGATAGAAACGATCCTGCATAATCCCATCATACGAAACTTAGCGTCTGCCAAGCTCAGATGTAGTGCCGAACTACAGTAAAATGGAGCCGTACTGTGTTCCTCTTCCCGGTGTTAGAAATATTTAGCATGGCGTTTGCCTCGTACTTCTACCGTCGGCCGCTAGCTGCGCACGCGGCACACGCAAGCGTAGTTCCGTGCGTAGCTGTAACAGGAAGGGTAACAGAAGAGTAATGCTGACTGTCTCGGTCACGGTGGTGGTTCAGGGTATGCTATGCTAAAGCTCTCTATAAGGGCTGGACGACGCGCAGTCACTGTACAATTAAAAATATTACACGTTTATGTAGGCACATTTCACAAGTTACGCACCCTTCCTCGTGAACAGGGGCGAGAATTTCGAACGCTCCTCTGCGTCATGTCCTCGTCGCCACCTCCCGTTCGCTCATCTTCTTTCTGCGTCCTGTCACCACTCGCGAGGGGCTACTCCGCTGAGTTCGGACCTTGCACGACACTTCCCCAGGGGGCAACCCCGAGCCTGTCTCAACTCCGGGCTACAATCATCCGTCCTGTGACACCTCGCTTCGCGCCGCTCTTGTCTTCCACGGACTCCGTGCAGCGGCGCGGCAGCGATCAATCACAGCAGAATCCATCCGACAGTGACACGGGGCCGAGGAGAGAGGCTCCGCACCCAGAGCGATGTCGGACCAAACTGCTGAAAGCTCGCCGCGTCTGCTGGCTGACGTTACTAACGTTGAAGCATCGCACAAGAGATTTTGGCAGCCAGGTTCTCGGTAATGCCTGCAGAAAATAAAATAATCGTAAAGAAATGCTGAAGGCGCGGCGTGTTTAGTTACAGGAAAGAGCTACAAAGCACCGCACGTCACTCTACGAGTTCCGAAAAGCACCTAGAAAAGAGGATTCTGGGCGGACCGCGGCTCTGTGAGCGTTGTGCAATCCAAACGTTTGAAGAAGCATGGCAGCGTAACCGGTCGATGACGTGGTGTGTGCTCATCGTGACATGAAAAATGACGCGAAGTGCTAATGCGGGCGTAACTTAAACAACAAAAACAAAAAAGACATCGCCCTCCTTCCTAGCCGGATAGTTTCTGTCGAGAAACAAGCACGTCGCAAAACTGCTTCTCGCATCGTCATACGTCCCCGAAGAACACCTCTCAACACTGCTCACGTCTAAGCACGGGCGACACCGGGGTTGACGCGCACTGAAGGGGCACCGCCCCTCTTCTTAGCCGTGCCTACCACTATACTAATGCGCCCTGAGACTCGAGACTCGCCAGAAAAAAATAAATAAAATACATTAAAAGAAAAGAAAGAGGACTTAAACTCTGGGCTCTTCGTATACTTTCCAAGATATCGCACACGTAAAGAGAGAAACTAACTTTTTCTTTCTTTTTTTTTGCGGAGAGAGCATTTTGACGCGGCGGAGACATTCGCCGTTTCTCTGCCTTCTGCTTCGCTGTTTGCGAAATTTTTGCCATTGCGCTTTACTTTTTCGCTCTCCGAAAGGGAGCCGACCGGGCGCGAGACTCTACCCGATGCCGCCGAGTACGAGGGCTGCTATACGGAGTAGTAAGGGGGATGAGAGAACGGGCAGAGGGAGGGGGGGGGGGGGCAGCTCCGCCGCGAGAAGAGGAAATGGCCCACAAGTGCAGACGTCGCAAGAAAAAGCCAGTCCCGCAGGGAACGCGGGGAACTCGAGCGCGCGCAATCAGCCACTGGAAAGAGAGGGGAGGCGGTGCGACTGCCTTCCATTGCCGCTGCCGCCGCTGCTGCCCTGCCGGATCAAACATAAAACAAAAAAAAAACAGAAGGGGTGCCATACGAAGGCCAGTGGAATCCCCGCCCTCATCCTCTCCTCTTCCTCCTCCTCCCGCTCCCTCTCTTCTGCTGCCGTGTTCTTCCAGACTGCTGCGTCCGTTCCTTGTTGAGCCAAAGAGTGGAACCGCGGTGCTTAGCAAGCCGACGCCGGGGCCGATATCCGAGCCGTTCCATCGCCATCTCCTCTTCCCCCTTTTCCCTTCTTCTCCTCCCTGTCCATTTCCCTTTTGTCTTTTGAGTCCCTCTCTGCCCTGAAGAAGGGAGTAGAAAATTTTAAAAGAAAAAGGAGCGTCTCGCCCTAAGAGGTGGGCGGAAACGAAAGTGCGCGGACAGAAAGGACCGTTATGAATGATCGTTTTAAGAACAAAACCAATATTGGTGCCTTAAAAAAAAAGAGCGATTTTTTCCATTGTTTCCTTTCTTTCTACCTCTTCCCCGCGTCGCGTCACGTAACACTAGTCTCAAAAGCACGTACAGTGTCCACTTTCCCCACTTTCTTTCAGTCGTTTTCTTTCTTTTCCTCGAGGTGTCATACTCGTCTTTCAAGAGAACAACGACATCGAACCAGGAGTCTGAAAACAAAGGCGGCAAAACTTGAGAGTGGCGGGGAGGTGGGTGCCAACACTCCCAACCAACAGCGACGTAGAACTTGGGGAGTTCAAGAACAGCAAGGGCTAGGAAGGCAAACAGGCTCTCAGATATGTCACTCCCTGCCGCGCAGAGGCGGCGGGAGTGCAAGGCTGAAAGGCAAAAAAAAAAATTAAAATTAAGCGGAAAAAAAATTGTTAGACTGGGGAGTCGAGGAGAGAGGAGCGCCGTGGAAACAAAACCTCTCGAACGCTCGCGTACGCGGCCTTTGAGTCAGGGTGCGTCGGCCCTCCTTTTAGAAAGGCAGAAGAAACAACGCAATCACTCACCAGGGAATGTCAGAAACGGAAGAACACACATCCCGCACGTACGCAGAGCGCTGATTGTGCAATTTCTCTCCTGTGTTGTCCCTGTTTGTTTTACTCAAGAGTAGTAAAACGAAATGGAAGACAAAGGCGACTGCGGGTCACAGAGCATCAGTTGAACCTCGTTATACTGAAGTTGAAGGGGCGTGTAGATTACTTCATTATAGTCGTTGCTTCGTTATAGTCCGTCTTGACCGATCTCAGCGAAATGCTCATTTCTTTGTTATATCTATTATTTCGTTGTAAACCGTTTCGTAATAACGAAGTTCGACTGTAGGCATCACAAAAGACACTCAGATAATCTTCTTGATAAAACACCGATTGATGGCAAGTTTCAATGAGAAAAACGCATAAACGAAGGGTTTCGCGAGCCATGCGTTTTAGGACGAATGAAATGGATAAACACAAGGAGCGTAAATCAATACTCAGTGAATCTAGCTGCAGCCTTGCTGCCTTGGTGGCACCAACGGAGCAAAAAAAATAATAAAATAAATGCTTCTGGGCCGAAGTCCAGCGCTGTTCAGGTCGTGGTCTTCCCTCCTCCCTCTTTCATATCCTCATCCTCTTCATCTTCCAGTTCCCGCGGCAGCAGCAGCGGTAGCTAAACGCTGCGAACAATGCCGAAGGGTGACGGCGGACAAAAAAAAAATCTGGCGGAGGTCGTCCTTTTGTGATACCCTCCTTTTCCTGCTTCTTGCCCCGCCGACGCTGCTGCCTATTCTTCTTCCGATCTCTTCATTTGCTCGCTCTTTCCCGGCGGCGCTGGCTGCTTCTATTTCGGTGCCCGAGCCACAGCGCGCACGCGGGAGCGCTCTCTCGAGGCACGAGCGTGGCCGCGTCTCTGCTGGCGAGCAGACCAGGCCGATCTCTGTTTACCTTGGCCCTAGCCTGTTCCGATGAGACGAGCTCGGCAGCAGCCTCGTAGACCTAGCGCGGGTAGAAGAAGGGGGACGGACGAAGGAGGAGGTGGAGGGTGGGGCCCCTTGTTTCAGAGCCCCTGTTTACGTTGCCACTTGGTGCCTACGTCCTGCCGTGGTGCCTCGACTTCTATCGCTGCGACAGCACCCGTTCCAGCAACGGCAGTAACAGCAGCAGTAGGGGCGTCAATGGTGCGAGAGGGCGAGAAAATCGCGAATTGTGTTCCCTCGAGCGGAACCGACGAACCCCCCCCCCCCCCCCCCCCTGGGCCTCCTGGGTCTCCTGGGTGCGCCACCACGTCCTGCTGCTGCAGTAGTCAGTATAGCGCCGAGGGTGGCGCTTTCGCCCCCGATTCCGCAGGAGTAATCGGAAAATCCGACTGCGCGGTTCCGGCCCTGCCTCTGCACCAACCCCCAACTGGCGCCTGATTCGCTTCTTTGTTATTTTTTTTTCTCTGCACTCTTCTTTCTCGCAGTAAGCTTTTAGTTCCGCGCTGGGAACAACGACATCCCTTGAGAGTGTGCTGCTTGCTTTGTCTTTGGATCACCGTCTGTAGTTGAAGCCTTTAGTACTGTAGCCTATAGAAGTATTCTAGTGTGTCGAGTAAGGCGTTTATTGGCAGCTTATCTTTAGCCGGTCCATAGGCCAGAATCTAATCAAAGCGCGACACTATGTCCAGATTTCGGCAGGGTTTTATGAACTGAACTGTCTGCGTCCAGAATACGCGGTTCTGGGCTCTCAGCAAGTATTTAGTATGTTCCGACATTACGGAGAAGCAAACGAGTGTATTCAAGAAAATATATGTTCAGAACTTCGAATTCATTTGGTACCATGCGTAAAAAAGATAAACACTAAAATTCATTAGAATGGGTTTGCCTAGGTGTGCAAGTTTCGAAGTGAACGCACACTTTGAAGGGTCCTTATCCGCAGTCTAGTCATTGCCCGCTATGCGAGTCGAGGTGACGCGCGAGCATGTAGGTTGACAGCGTAATTTATTAGGTTATAACCACCCCTTTAACCATCACGTGTACCAGCCCTTATAAAAATGGTCTATAGACAGTCCGCAGACTTTTTATATAGTCTATTGATTTCCCGCAGATATTTCTTTTTGTCGACTCATAGTCTATATACTGTCTATAGACAAAAGTGTACTAAAAAAGCATGGCCATCAATCTATAGATTCTCTATAGACTGCCTGTAGGATTTTTATTGCATATAGACTGTTCTCTAAGGTGCGTCTATAGAGAGTCTATAGACTTTGTAGACAGAAGTTTATGAACAGTCTATAGACTGTCTAGAGAAGTTTTTGTAAGGCAGGGCTCACTAATGTAGTTTGGCTTTGGACTGCAGGACTCGCTTTGCACAGGGCTCTCGCGTGCAGTGCACTCGTCTCAGTGACGCCCAGACCATTAGCAAAGAACTCAGGTGATAAAGCCTCCTTGATTCACTGATTATGTAAGGCTAGCAGCAAATATCTCCTTAGATATTATGCAAGCCAGTAGTTGTGTTCTCGAGTTAAGATTGAGGAGAACATTTATCCACAGTGAACACCAACCCAAAGGGCAGGGAAGACAATTCCAGCCCGGCTGCCACGTTCGGAAGAGAACGGAAATCCTGCGCAAGTCGTCTGCAGTTCCGAATCGGCCAGCACACATTCCCTCCGATTCAACCCATTGCGAGATGTATCGCGGATTCCCCTCTGGCTTTCCCTCTCCCTTCCTTCCTCCATATTGATGAGACAGTTTCCATTATCATTGGTCTAGAGTAGCCACGTGGTAGCTTTCGGCGATTATATCACCTGTCAGGTCACGTGCATCTTTCCACTGTTTACCGCTATTATAACCGATGTTCCTATAAAAGAAGGAAGGCGAAGTGTATTTCGCCTTTTGCTAAAAGCTAAGACGATATCTGCCTGCAGTCTCGATATACCTGCACGCGTTGAGACAATCCACAAAATCGTAAAACACGCATAGCTCGCCTTACTTTTCACTGAAGTGTGGCTCGTCATTGTCACTTTGTGAGAAAACCAGCCCCTATAGGTACCGAACGCTCTGCGCTAACAAATCGTAACATCATAACGTCATTATCATTAGAGAGCTACCCAGTTCGCGCCCCCGTGTTTCCTGAGACGCTCCTTCGAGCGCAAGGCCGTTTTCGTTAACGGCTGACCTCGACTTTTTTTTTCTTACTAAATTAAAGCCCCTCCAGACGCTGGCTAAACTCATTTAATTTCTCAAGGTTGCGCCGAACAGGGCCATTTGTTCCGTCCCGGCGAAAGCTCACAGCGCGAGCGCGCACCACGGCCGTGCTCTGCCCATATAGCTTCGCTGCGGCCCATTAATTTTCGTTACTAGAAAACGGCCGCGAGTGCACGCCACCGCAGGGGCGGCATTGAAAAGCCCCGAGAGCGAAATCAGATCGCGGGGGAGAGGTGCGAACAGTGAGTTATCGCCGTGGAAGAGCAGCCCTTAATGCGCTATATAATCACTGACGTGTCAGCCTCGGTTCGAGAGTGCATACATCAGTGTCATCGCCGTACAAGCCGCATTATGGTATACACATAGGGGGAAACGCCGGTGCACGCCTAGCGGCAGCATTCAGCAGTGGGAAATACGTGCGACAAGTAATGATACGTTTAAAATTCAGTGGTTTCCACCGTGCGCAAGTGAGTGACGCTAAATGTACAAAAAATTAAAAGCGAAAACACTAAGGCTTTCCTTCCGAGAAGAATATTGACGGAATGGCAGCACTTCAACGCCGCCACAAAACTGTGTTAAGATTAACAGGTTAGACAGGTTGCTGCTCATGCGCACGTTTGGTCCAACATCTTCAGACTGCGTGATTCGGCTTTTAGCCGCGTAATGAGGCACTTAAATCTGTGTACGTTAAAAGAAAACCGTTGTCATCAACTTTTGAGACCTTCTAATGTTTAAGGGTGCCGTAAGGGCGCCACTATATGGCTGAAAAGGAAACCACCTGACCTGAAAAATTTTCGGCAAGGCTTTACATTCATTACACTCAACTGCGGTCATCCTGCGTCGTAAGTAAATACCAATAGCGCAACTACTTCCATGAAAAAACATGTAGCAATTTTCGCGCTCTTTGCTCCCTCCTGTCGGGTCTTATTTCAATTTCCTCTATTTACTCTCTCCTTTTGCGTGATAGAAGATGCTTTTTCCAACGATACTTCAGGAAACGCCTCAAAGTACCCTAAATGTTCGATTACGGTAGACAGAACCTACCGCTGGGTCCCCGCCTCCTCCTCCGTTGTACAATACGAAAGCGTGATATTCAGCGAACACAGCAACAAACACTTCGGTTCAAGTTCGACGCGCCATTGTGCGCGTCGAATTTCTATATACTTCATGGCGCTCAAAACTGCGTTATAGTATATATAACCCCTGCAGACGCAGGCCCTTTAATAAATATTTTACGCGAACGGCGTTTATATTTCATAGCGTCCGGCGCATCTGGCTCAAGGAAATAATGCCGGAAAATTGTGCAGAGCCTTTGCGCACGTTTCAACCTCGAAAGCAACGGCTTTGGATCGGCCGGGAACTGCACGGATAGGTTGCGCCTTGAAGTTCCGCGCATGCAAAATGCATGCAGCAATTGAGTGCGGCCTCTACTATTGTCGAGTAAGCCAGGACGCACGTCGCAAAACCGTGAGCGGCTCTTCTCACGAGCAGCCACGCACTTGGTTTCGTTTTCCTACGGCGCACAGAAAGTGTAGCTCGCTTCGGGCCGGCGTGCTATAAGCTGCCGTACAGGCCTGGGGGCAGAGGCCTTTATTTTGTTACTAAGGGATTGCAGTTCCAGAACAGCTGTAGAGGTGGGAGGAGGAGGAGGAGGAGGAGGAGGAGGAGGAGGAGGAGGAGGAGGAGGAGGAGGAGGAGGAGGAGGAGGAGGAGGAGGAGGAGGTTAACCAGAAGAGTGTTCCTGTCGGGTACCCTGCATAGGGCGAGAAAGGGAAGAGGGAATGTAAAAGGGAAAGAAGAAAGAAATAAATGGGAGATATCCGCTTTTGTAAAAATTATCTGTAGACTTCCTATAGACTTCTTACGGACTCTATTGCCTTCCTATAGATATTTCGTCTTGTCCATTCATAGTCTATAGACTGCTTACAGACCGAGGTCTATTAGGAGCGTAGGGCCATAAATCTATAGACTCTCTATAGACTGTCTACAGGATTTGTATTGTCTATAGACTAGGGATAGTCTATAGAATGTCGAAAAATGTTTTTGTAAGGGTAGTAAGGTCACTACGCTGGCTCTGGTTCTTTAATGGTTGTGTGCGGTCGGCACCCACGTACGGGGCTGGAACTTGGAGTCTAACAGAAGTGCTGAAATTTAGATTGTCGGTTATGTAAAGAGAGATGATTAGGCCAGCGCCCATATAAACGGAGAGGTAGAAGCGCAGATTAGAGAATAACATCGCATCCAGGTTAAGTGCCTGTCTTAAACCAAGATTCTCGGCGCCAAGAAGAGAGGACCACAATCAATCTCAACTAGCTGCATGGTGCCTAATACGGTTAGCGACGGGAATTTTAAGGTACAGGCGAATTTAACCTCAGGGTATCACACTGTCCCTCACTCCGCCCGTGCCTCGCAGTCAAGAAACAATTGCGACTCTCAACACTTTCCAAAAAGAAAGTCAGTGTGCCCTTCACTCTATAGAACGGGCTCAGTGAGCGTGCGCCTTTCAGAATCAGAATCAGAATCATGTTTATTTATACAAGAAGGAAATACAGCCTGGATAAATGTATACAGAAGGAGGTGCCGTAGTCAGCGACTGTACTGGAACCTCCTATATTGTTAATCAAAATACTAATATAAATGCAAACATAGCAGTAGTAATTAGAAGTTGACGAAACAATCGTGCCGATGCATATTTCCGCGGCGACACACATATTATATACAGGGGTGAGTAGGCATATACAACAACTAAGCAGAATAATGGAAATAGAAGTTATACAGTGTTTATAGTTATACCGTTATTCAGTACTACTTATACATTACAAAATTACTAAAAAAGCGAAGAACTGAACAGTAAATTGGCGATAGAGAAAATAGTGCACACATTAAAAGCATGCTGTGTACATGCTAAAACGGGACGATGCTGTCCGCCGAATGACAGATCCCACCTTCCCTGATTGGCCAGCAACGTTCAACTATTGTTACGAAAACATGGAAACACTAAAATGTCACCCCCGCCCCTCAACGGCGCACATTATAAGAGAGCGCGCCTACTGCTCCACTGCGACGTGCGGCTTCTCCGAAGCAAACGCGCCTCTACACTGGCGTGGCAAACTCGCATCGGCCGCACCAGCGCGCGAGATATCAGATGTAGGCCTGGCTTCCTGCCCCGCCAATGGCACGCCCCGAAGTATGCCCGAAGGGGGCGACCGCCGGGAAATCGGGGTCAGTGCTTTCGTCGTGTGCGCAGAGGGGCGTGTGTGTAGCGCGCCCGGGTGCTGGACTTCCCCCCACCCTCCTCCTCCTGCTGCGGCTATCCTCTTCCGTGGGTGGGCACCCCCTGCCTTGACGACATCCGGCCGAGGACGCCCGCCGTGTCTTACTTCCTTTCTGATGTCTCCTCCTTCCTCCTGCAGCGACAACGAACGCAGCCCGGGGCCCGGAACGGGGCAGGAGGTCGCGATTTCTGCTTAGCGCCCGGGATTCTAGCGTGCGTGCCCTTGAGGTGCGACTGTCGGCGCTTGTTTACTGGTAGCGCGACGCGCCTCTTTTATGGACTGAGCAGAGCACAACATGCAAGAGGTCAATACCCTACGCCCAGGCACCTTCCGTCTCCTCACTGTACCCCAAGAAACCCCAAGAACGCCGTTATTCCACGATTGCCTGACAGCAGCGACGTTAGAGCTATAGTGTAACGTTGTATTTCTCTCCGTTGGTGTAACTGTTCTGCTCTTCGTAACAGGCGAGACCGCGCTTGCCTACACCGGGTTCGCCACCTCCACCTCCTTGATGTAGCGTACACTGCTGTCTATGCAAAATTGGACGCTCCAGAAAACAATTTCGCTCAACTTGAGATGTACCAGAAAAACTTGAGCACTTGATGTACATCTGCAGTCGCTTGTGGGTTCCCGGGGCACCCTTTCGCAGAAATCGACGTGCTTGTTGCCATCACACATTGCTTTATTACACATCATCGTCCACATTAACTGCTCACGCTAATTAGTGATCATAATAAATTAAATATTCCTGTAATGTAATCCGCCTACTGTGCAGTGTGAGGTGGTCGTGCAAGGTCTCCATTTATCACGCTGAACTAACGTTCCTCGGTGGTGTCGAGGCAGCGTGCGCGGCTCCCTATCCGAAGAATAGCGGTTCAATTTCGCTTGACCACCACTTTTTTTTTTCTTTTTTAGCGAAACTGCTTTTCTACGTCACTGACCTCTCTACCAGTCAGGATTTTCTATTCAAGCCTGTGCCGGGTTTTCCACCGAACGGGACCCTTAACGCTGTCACGTTAAAACTAGGCTTTGCTTCAGAGCTCCACACTCAGCCTCGTGAATATTCTTCGATTCAACGAAAATTCTCTTAAATTTTTGTAAGGACCAGTATCGTATGCACACAAATTTTTGTAAGGACCAGTATCGTATGCACACCTTGTGAAGAATTGGCTGCTTGTACACGTGTGAGGAAGTATTTTGTGCCTATGCTCCTCACTTCGTCATGTCGATCCTTAATTCGAGAAGCCTGTCACGTAGATTACCAGGCTAACATCTCCAGACGCCATCAAAGAATGCCCCCTCCACTTGCCTATAAGTAACGGTGAGGTTTTCGTTAAGTTTTGAGCCGAAATTTTTATCGAGAATGTTTTCACCTTCTTCTTGTCTTCTTTTATTTTCATTTCGGACTTTAGGTTCTGGTTGCAACTCAAGTGTGCGTGGTTTTTAGCGCGAACAGACAACCGGTGGCACAGCATAATAGAAGTTCAGCATGAAGCATATAGGGTCCTCTCGGATTCTGCATCACCCTATACGAACTGTCACTCATTCTCTGAACGCATGCACTGCGCAACAAGAACACGCTGAAGGCCGTAGCGCACCTGGCCTGCCAGACTTTCAACACACATCCAGAAGTGGCGAGCATTTATAGCCAGGCACAGCCGCGTCTACGTCGCTTCTGGAATCAGGGCCTATTCGACGGGTGTACGATGACAGCGCGCAGAAGAGCGTTCGCGGTCGGTTCTAGTGTTTGTTTTGGGAGCTGACACCGCGGGTTGCAGCGGCCGCCTGCAGGCCGCTTCTGAGACCGGAGACGTCGGCTGCCGCCGTATTGGTATGCGACTGCCACCTGATCAGCTGCCGTAACCGCCGCTCACTCAGTACGGACCGGCATACCTCGCTGCTCAGCGCGGGCTCCTCTCCGGCCAATACAGTTCGGTGCTACTCTCGCTAACTTGTATGCGCCTCTGGCGTATTCACCGTAGACGCGAAAATTCCAAAAGAGTGCAAACAGAGCTCGCTATTTGTTTCGGCATTCTGCGCACGCCTTTCATGAAAACGTTTGGGCTAGCAACATTTTTTTGGTGTCGGAAGCTTCCGCGGTCGGGATTGGAGTGCCAGTTATAAGCTGTGCTCTTCGTACTTGCTCAGCTTCGCCAGTGCTGCGCCGATTTGTACAGCCGCGGTGCTCAGCGCCCGGCGTCGTTCTCACGGTCAGCCCTGGACGTCCAGCTCTTCCCACGGTCTTCTGCGCTGCTGCCGTGCGGGTCTCTGGGGGTGTTCGATGAGGCAGGGGGACGGTGTTTAGTCTTCTGTACGGAGGTGCCGCGAAAAAGCCAAACTTCTAAGCTGCCAAGTCAGGCACTTGCTAAATTAAAGCTGCGGGCTGAATTTCGGTTTGTGACTACTCCTGAGCCCCGTACTTCGCACCGTACGTTCGGGACTCAAGGAAATTAAATTTTTTTCCGCCGTTCGTGTTCGAAAATCTGTTGAGGAAAAAAATGCTTCCTGAACATATGTACTAACCAAAATTAACTAATATTATGTTTATTATATTTAATTACCATATTAGTTCATATTAAATTTATCATATTGTCATATTAAATTTAGCAAAAAAATGGAGCCTCCTAAGGTGCCTAATTTACCCGAACAAAAGCCAGGGGAAGCAGATGGCGAACCTGACTAGAGCCCTAGATGGCTACAAGGGCAGCGAAAGGGAACTAGTAGAGGAGCTAACGCACAAATACAGTCGAACCTTGTTATAACGAAATAATGTATATAACTAAGGAATGGCGATTCCTCTTGGAAGCTCGGTCAACACGGATTATAATGACGTGATTGCCGGGCCCCTTAAGCTTCGTTATAACGAGGCTCAATTGTGCATTCAGATTGGTGAAAACAACACGGCACAGCCAGAGTACGGAAGAGAGCAAAATCCCGAAATATAAAGAGCAATAACGATCAGGGCGATAATAACAATCGTGCTGGAAATGAGACAGAATGCATTGCGAGTCCGGAAGGGGACAGAGCCGCAGTCAAGATTCTGGCCAACCACGATGAAGTCTCATTTTTTTAAATAACTTCTGGGCCGAGGAAAAGAAAAAATACCCCAGTCCTGGAAGACGACAGAGGTGCACTGCATACCAAAGCCGTGGAAAGAAATCAGCGCAGCGAACCTAAGAGCGATCTCACTCACATAGTTCTCGGGGTCGTTTTAAGAAAACAATCTACAAAAGGCTATATGCCCCTAGAAGCACAAGCACCACATTTGGCTTCAGAACAAACCTATCAACTCATGACATCCTCCTCCAGCTAAAAGAGGAAATAGTACCAGCTATGCCTAGAGGCAACCAAACCAAAAGCTATGCTAGATTTAGATCTCAATGGTGTTATTGACAATGTTAAGCACAAGACCATACTGAACAACCTAGAGAACCCAAACTGCAGTGAATCTACCCCGAAGTCTATAAGCCACAATGCTCACTGTGGCATAGAGGCGGACCTGTACCACACGGTATGGGCCTGCCAAAACAACACAGTAATAGAAAGGATAAAATAACCGATAATTGAGCGGTGGGAGGAAATGCTGTCCAGCTCCGACTCGAAAAATCAGCACTGTAAGATGCAGTGGACTTCCGGATTAGGGGTACCGGCCACCAGTTTTACTTACAATTAAAATGTTTTCATCATCACAACCATCATCATCGTAATCATCATGTTATAATCTCTTCTTTATTCGAAGATGAAAGAAAGAAACACACGCACATGACATCCAACCTTCTCATCCTTTGTTCCAATTTTTGTTTCTATACTCTGAATAACATAGGCTAGTGCGCGACTCACGTTAGCGCTGTTGTGCGCCGCCGCGTTGGCTCAGTGGTTATGGCGCTCGGCTGCTGACCCGAAAGACGCGGGTTCGATCCCGGCCGCGGCGGTCGAATTTCGATGGAGGCGAAACTCTAGAGGCCCGTGTTCTGTGAGCTGTCAGTGCACCTTAAACAACCCCAGGTGGTAGGTCGAAATTTCCGGAGCCCTCCACTACGGCGTCCGTCATAGCCTGAGTCGCTTTGGGGCGTTAAACCCCGATAAACCAAACCAAACGTTAGCGTTGTGATGATCTGATCCGGAGATAGAAAGAGGTTACATGATAAGTCGACATGCACCTGTCTTGCTGCAGCTCCATGTGAGGAAAATAAAGCGGGAATGCGGAGCGATAGGGAATGAGCGAAGATCCTCGTTGTTACGATTACAATGTCAGTGCATTTGCACTGTGCATATAAGCGCCCTTAATTGTCACCTTTCATATGAAAGCACATCACGGCCCACGCACCAGCACTTTACCGTATGCAGACATTTCGCACTGAGTGCATCAAACAGGAGTCGACCCCAGCGCTAAAAAGAAGTATCCAGGGACACCTCGCAAGGGGCCGCGCACCCTCGACATCATCTCAATCTCTCGAAATCGCCTGCTCTAAACTGTAGGGAATCTTTGAAAGATAATTCCTGACGGCTGAAAGAAGCCTTCCGCTATGAGAAATAGGTGAATAAACTAGCAAGTGAGGTACAGTGTCTAATGCTGTGTTTATAAGAAAGGAAGAAAGAGAGAGAGAGAGAGAGAGAAATAAGAAAAGAAAGAAGGAAGGAAGGAAAGAAAGAAGGAAATAAAAAAACTAGCGATGATTTTTTTATTTTTCTTGACGTTGTAATCCCGCATAACGATGGAACTGATTTCTTATGTATATGCGTTATTCTTATTGTTTTTATATCATTTATACATTGTTCTTGCTAACAGTATTGTCATTGGTTTGTATTACAGCTGCTGCTCGGACTGTTTCTAGATAACTCTAACCTTGCAATACCTCCTTGTATATTTTTGTTTGTCACCCTAAACTCCTTATTTTATACTGCATAAGTTTTATAACACTGTGCAATACGTCTTTCCTTTACCCCGTAGTGGTCTGTAATGTTGCTGAAAAAACTGTTCTGCATTGTTCTTATGTACCATTTTGTAGTCGCTCCTCCCCTCTTTAATGCCGTCTGCATGGACCATGAGGGAACTTGAAATAATTAAGAAATAAATAAATGCGCCCTACGCATGGGAAGCGGCAAGAAGAGAAGACTAGGAAGGCCGAAGAGTCATAGTCAGCACAAAGGATGAGAAACTGCTGCGAGGTCATTAGCATGCATCTGGTCTCTCTCTCTCTCTCTCTCTCTCTCTCTCTCTCTCTCTCTCTCTCTCTCTCTCTCTCTCTCTCTCTCTCTCTCTCTCTCGCTCTCTCTTAAATTTCATGAAAGCATCCGCCTGCAGGGCAGAAATGTGAACTGCTCTGCGTCTGTTCAGGGGAGCGCGGCTTGTTCCCTTTTGAAGCACCCGCTCGGCCTTGAGTATTTTAGGCCTACAGCCCGGTCTCCGCCTTTTCCAGCTGCTTGATACGCCCCGCGGCTGCGTAAGCGAAACACATTTACGGAAAGCAATTCCGTAACCAGCGGGCACTCCCTGCTGTTCTCCAAATAGACTCCATATTTTGCTCATGTACATTATTCCTAATAAACGGACGCATGTGATGCGGTATGACCGATAGCTGCGATGCAGTGTCGCATGCTACTTTCGACTGAACGACATCGCACCTTGCGAGGATGACCACACATCATTTCTGTCAGATGGCGACATCTCTGGCCTGAATGTCTGCGTGCGCTGTCTACCTGCAATCACAATGTAGTTCACGGCTCCTAGTGCAGAAGCGAAACCTTCACCCGTCGCTTCATAGGGGCCCTTTCCATAAGAGATGAAAGATCGACTCAGAACGGAGGTCGACTTATTATCTCACTCACCTCAGGACCAATTCACGTATTTTAATATAACTGCACATAAATAAAATTGAAAAAACTACATAATATACGCCCCGGGTCTGAAGGTTGAGCATGCTGTAGTTGGTAGAGCCATGAGTTCGGCGGGGTATGCTACCATAGCGACAGTACCTAATGGATTGGCGGAAGGAACTATTCAGTCTAAAAATTATTCACCGCCGTCACAGTAACGAACCAACTAAAAAAAACAGAAAAAGAAGAGATCACAACGGGTGGTGTGTGCCAGGAATTGATAGGAAGTATAATTGATGCAGTTCGTCCTCTTACGGCCTGGCCGGTTAGCCGAGCAGACGACCAGTCCCTCTGCGCTCATGTGATTGTATTCATTAACAGCGAAACTGCCGCGGACAGTTCATTTCCTAGCAACAACGAGTAAAGAAAGCATCTGTGACCGATGCTAGTTTTTTGAGCATTTTATTGGTCCCAGATTTCATGCGTAAGGTAATGCGCTTGTCTTCCCGTCATCTGGTGCACGGGCTGTTCGTCGCTGGCAGATCTGTTGGTGTGCAGAGAATGTGACTGTCGGAACGAAAGGTGTGAAAAGCGACGAATAGGCTCAGGCGGAACCAGCGAAAAGGAATAACCCTGCAGTTATTCCATCCGTACTGATGACGCTATGGCAGATTACGAAATCATATTATCAAATCAGTAGTTTAACGTTTACAGTTCTCTTCACCGCGCCTACTTCTATTCTACTAAATATCGCGGCAGCAGCCTAGTCATTTGTGCACGTGCCTCGTGTGCAGAAGGTGCGGGGTTCGACCCGAACTGTCCCCGGTTACTCACCAGTTTCAAATGGGTCCAAGCTTTCTCCTCACCTGATACTTGGCTTCTCCAGGGTGCTCGGGAAAAGGGGCCGTAGACCCCTTTTCGATTGTATTATAGCAGATAGGCTATGCCGCACCATGGCGAAGCTGCCTTTGGTGACATTAAAATCAAGTCATTATTGTCCTCACAACTGAACCTGGCTCTTAGTTGCGAGGAAGCATGCGACCTAGCAACCGATTTCAGTGACGACGGAATGTTTAAACGAGACAAAAGCAGCGTTTTTTCAAATGCAGTTCTCACCTTATGCAGGGCTAACCTTCGCGCTCTCCTGGCGGATGTCCGGTGTCCAGAGTCGTCTGTCTAGAGACGTCCAGAAAAAGGACTGCGTCCGACCAAAGAATCAAGCCACGCAATTCAATTTCTGCTCATAGTAGCGGGAGTGGCGATAAACTTTAATCCGTAAAGAGCTTAGCGCCCCATGAAGTGCGAGGAGACCTTATTCAGGAGCACAGACGCGCTGCCTTTCGTCCAGTGACGGAACGAGCGCCAAATGTGCGAGCTGTCAATTCGTGTTTACGCTTTTTTAGAGAGCGACTTCTTGCAAAGTGTGCAGCCAGTGGCAAGCTATAACAGGTGTTAGATACGACTGTTGTGTTTCTTAACGCCCGGAGTACTGTTCCCCTTATATGGGTAGCTTCTCGAGGCTTTAGAGATGCTGAACGTCTTTGAGTGATACTAAAGTGGTAGACAGTTTCTTTTTTTTAATGCAGTAAATGCATTATACGGCTGAGTTCTCACTTTCCTCTGTTGGATCTAAGGTATCCGCTCATTTCTGTTCGTTCGTCACCGAAGGTGCACCTTTGCAAAGGTTAATCTCCTCTGCACAGCGCCTGCGTGCCTGCGAGGAGTCCGATCGCCGTGAAGCGGTCCAACGTGCCTTACGCAGTTAACGCTGCAATACATGGGCTTCAGTGGGAGCCCACACCCCCAATACAGCTGTAAGCTCGCCTAGATAACAAAGGGGCACCCAATTACTTACAAACATAGATGATAGCCTCGAATAATGCAAGGTGCTCGAGCTCCGTTAATAGAGGAGAAACCAGAACGTGCTTTAATGCGAGGCGGTACCCAACTGCATAATCCATGCTCTAGGGTCGAACAACACCGCATTTCTTGCAGAATGCATAAGTCCCTCGTAGCAGAAATTCGCCCTGCGAGCTTTTTTTTTTTCCTTCTATCCGCTCAGTTTTTTTTTTTTTTCATGATTGTTCAGACCTCGAATAACGCCTCGAAATCTATAGGACTTACGGGTCCGCGATGGTCTCACGTCACGTCCATTTCCCGCTCTCTTATAATGTACCAAGAGCAGCTAGGAGGACGCAAGAGGACGCTGAAAAGCCTGTCCAGAAACGAGAGGCATCCAAAGATTCCCCCGAAAATTACACAGGCATCAGGGAAAGCACACCAAATCCCAAAGAAAAAGTGATCGTTTGCGACGAGACGAATATAGTATGAGTCCCCAGGAAGGGATTTATATGTGAAGCAGGGGAAAAAGAAAGGTCTTAAAGAAGGTAACATGAAGACTAAGAAGGGGGGGGGGGGGGGGGGCAAGTTTTTTCCTGAGCATGGAAGTGGAAAGGCAGAAAAACATCTTGCGTGTTTTACTGGTGCGGACCGAGTTAAACATAGCACACTGTAGCCTTCTAGTACTTTGTGCGTGTTGCATAATGAAAATATCGAGGCACGGCACGCGCATTGAAAATTGGATATGAGGACATGGAAGCCGCCGTAACTGTCTCACTTCTCAACCGCGCCGTGAGGGAGGGAATGAATGAGGAAGTGAAAGACCAAAGAGAGGAAGAGGGCTCGTAAAGAAGGGCTCCGTATTAATTTCGACCACTTGCTGCTGTCTAACGCGCACTACATCGCACAGCACAGCGCCGCCTTTCGCACCCATCTAAAGTTGGTGCCGCAGCTAGGCAGCGAAGGCTGCTACAGTTCCTCGAGGATACATAGGGTTTCTTGATACATTCTAGGGCAGGCGTGATTATACTTACAACAAAAAAAAAGCGATCTCCGCTTACTTTTGTCTGCAGCTGTACAGTTTCCAAAGCCTATGTGGCGGCTTGTATCGACAACCGACAAGGAAAACTTAATGTCAGAAGTGGGGTTTGAACCCACGCCCTCAAGAGAGAGGAGCTTAAACCTGGCGCCTTAGACCACTCGGCCAACCTGACGGGGACGACGTCGCTTCTTTCAGAACGTAGTCCAGACTGTATAGCTCCTCACCAGCGATTCACGATCAGACTTGTCCAGCGACTCACTCCTGTACCAAGGGAGAATTTTTGGCGCAAAATCACTGGTAAGCTCACCAACACCGACTAAGAATCTTGTCCGTCCGATCTTCTGCTGACACATAGCAACAGCGACGTCATGTTAATTTTTTAAAAAACATAACACACAAATATCTCCAAATATCGCCCGGCCAGCCCTGAATTTGACCATAGCCGACATGATGGCAGCTTCCAAATTTGGCTCTGGCGATTTCCAAAATTTGGCTCAGGCCACCACCGAAATTTGACCTCGACCGATTTGCACCAAGATCGGTACCCAACCATAATCGACCTTGCCCAACACGGTGGTGACCTACAAATTTGGCCCCGGTCATTTCCAAAAATTTGCCAGCCCCGAAATTTGGCCTTGGTTGATTTGCACCAAAATCGGTACACTACCATAATCGACCTTGCCCAACACGGTGGTGACCTCCAAATTTGGCCCGTGTTATTTCCAAAAATTGGCCACCCCCGGAATTTGACCTTAGCCGATTTGTACCAAAATCGGTACCGAACCATAATCGACCTTGCCCAACACGGTGGTGAAGTCCAAATTTGGCCCGGGTTATATCCAAAAATTAGTGTTGGCCACCCCAAAAATTTTACCTTGGCTGAGTTGTACCAAAAATAGTGTTTCCGTATTATAATTGATTTAATGAAGTTAAAAAACTTGTCATTTTAATACAGAGAAACCACTGCAACCTGCAATCATCACTGCCTATCATTTTTTTAGAATTTCAAATACATGACTACCCTCACCACTATGGCTCGACAAAATTTGGCTTTTTGACTAGGTACTGGAGGGGTTGCTTTGCCTGCATGCTTCCGAAAGCGCATGTACTTTTGCACGATGCAGCCAAATTTTGTCGAGCCATAGCGGCGATGGTAATCGCGCCTTCGAAAACCTAATAGGCTATTACTAACGACCAGCTACAAGTCTTTGATTGCAACCAGCAGCTTAACTGTTATAGTTAAAAGTTAATTATCAAGGATTAGTTAAGCGGCTAACTAGTTAACATTATTTAAATGTTTTCAGATGTCCGCCAACGCCAGTATTGTGTCACAGTAATGTGTTCTCAAGGTTCGCTTGCACGCAAAAGCATAAATGCCCACGAGAGCAGCAGATTGGACAGTCGTCGCCGTAGCTCAGTTGGTAAGAGCACCGGACATGATATTCGGAGATCGTGGGCTCGGTTCCCACCGGCGGCATGGTTGTTCTTTCTCGTGCTTTATAATTAATTTCCTTTAAGCAACAAATTAATTGTATTATTCTCCCATCGTTCAGCACCACAAATTTAAAAAAAACAGAAATGATAATAAATATTCCCCTGTGCACCTTGCTTACGGTGACTATATATATATATATATATATATATATATATATATATATATATATATATATATATATATATATATATATATATATATTTGTGTGTGTGTGTGTGTGTGTGTGTGTGTGTGTGTGTGTGTGTGTGTGTGTGTGTGTGTGTGTGTGTGTGTGTGTGTGTGTGTGTGTGTGTGTGTGTGTGTGTGTGTGTGTGTGTGTGTGTGTGTGTGTGTGTGTGTGTGTGTGTGTGTGTGTGTGTGTGTGTGTGTGTGTGTGTGTGTGTGTGTGTGTGTGTGTGTGTGTGTGTGTGTGTGTGTGTGTGTGTGTGTGTGTGTGTGTGTGTGTGTGTGTGTGTGTGTGTGTGTGTGTGTGTGTGTGTGTGTGTGTGTGTGTGTGTGTGTGTGTGTGTGTGTGTGTGTGTGTGTGTGTGTGTGTGTGTGTGTGTGTGTGTGTGTGTGTGTGTGTGTGTGTGTGTGTGTGTGTGTGTGTGTGTGTGTGTGTGTGTGTGTGTGTGTGTGTGTGTGTGTGTGTGTGCGCGCGCGCGCGCACACGATTCTTGTCCTTATCATATCTTCATGTTGGACGCATGTGAAGTAAATTTAAAAGGGAAAAACACATACGCAGCCATAATTATCGAAGCTACTGCCATGAATGAGCCAGAGTTCATCATAGGGTGACTGAAATAAAATTAAATGACATAGAAAGAAGAGCCTTATATCATGTTTACGTTTTAGCACTTTTTTTTTCTTTTCCATCATGAGGCTTCTATACAGTATTCGCCGCGTACACTACAGCATGCATGCTGGAAAAAATGACAGCATGTACTATACGAAGGCAAGATTATCGCTCACACTTTTATCTTGCGCCTGGCTGCGGTGTTTCACTGCAGTAACGCATAAATCGTCTCTGCGCTGACGTCCCTCGGTATCCTTGTGCGTGGTTACCACGCTCGCGTCAAATCATGATCACTCGCGGTGTCGTTGCCCAGCTGCATGCCGTTAGTCGCAGCCGCACCGGGGAGAACATCGACCTCACCACCCAGGATCCGAGGCTGTACGCCGGGTGGAAGAGGAGCCAAGGCCGTCAATACAACTCATATGCAAATTCCAGACGCCTCCGGTGTCATTTGAGCGAGGCCGCCGAATCGCGGGGTTCGGAAAGGCGCGCAGAAAAAGCCGAGAACCCGACCGGCGACGAAAGGAGAGATTGCGTGCGTCATGTATAGCCCCGCAAAACTTTTTTTGGGTCTGTCTATTTTTACTATTTCATCGGAGACCGCAAAAGAAATCCGCTTCCTTTCAATTCGTCCCCCACTCGCCTCTCACCCACCGCCACCCCAAGCGGCACTTCGTCTTTACATCCCACCGGTGTTTTTTTTTCATTTTTTTAGTTTTTTGGCGGGGCCAGCACGAGTAAAGAGATGAAAAAGAGAACGGCTTCCATTGGTCTGGCCGCCTCTCTAAATCGCTCACGCGCTTTTGCCGCGCCGTATCTCCCTAAAGTATTCAGCTCCTCCTCTCCTCCCGCAATCCTATCTTCTCCGTCCCCTCTTCACCAATTCTTTAACGTCGTCGAGCTCATTGGAGCGCAAGACTTTGCAGCCGCGAAACTCCGGGCCACGCAGCTTTCACGAAACGCGCATATTGAGGCCACTCCCGATGGCGCGGTGCATAGGGGGCGATGCAATTTCGGAGCGACCACCGAAACCGCGACGGAGAACCAAATATATATATATACAGCAGCGTGGCATACATTTTTCTTGCTGCCCAGAAGAGTGCAGGACAGTCTCTCCTTCCCCCCTTTCTTTATACCGCCAAACTTTTTTTTTAATGGTTTCAGTAAAAACTACGGGCCGATATACTGCGTCGCCTGATATGCGGGCGAATTCGTCCACATATTGCCTCTACTTGTTTTTTTTTTTAATAAATTCATACGACGTTGCAAAAGGTAATGGTAGGCTGTGTGGTGCGAACGGGCATACATTCAGGTCGGCGTGTATTCGTGTAAATGCGGGGCGAGGAATAAGATGGTCAGTCCAGTTTCCATCGACCGCTACGGGCAAGATGCGGCTAACTATAGATACACACTATGACTGAGATGTACGGTTTCGCCGGTAGCGCCTGCGCTCACCCCTTACAGTGAGCGAACAGAAAGGTAGTGTCGAGGAAAAGAAATGGCGCTGTAGCTGTAACTCCGGACAAACCCGAAACACATATGGTGTCACGACATCACACCCTTGCAGAAATTTCGATAGATTGTCTATCGAGTGTGTAAAGGAGCTTTTGTACGGGATACACGCCTGTACATTTTTATGGAGGAAAAACGCTAAGGCGCCCGTGTGCTGTGCGATGTCAGTGCACGTTAAAGATCCCCAGGTGGTCGAAATTATTCCGGAGCCCTCCACTACGGACCTATTCGTTCCTATCTTCTTTCACTCCCTCCTTTATCCCGTTCCCTTACGGCGCGGTTCAGGTGTCCAACGATATATGAGACAGATACTGCGCCATTTCCTTTCCCCAAAAAACCAATTATTATTATTATGAAAGGCTCTTTTGCGGAGAGACAGGATGAACAAAAAAGTACCCCTACAAGAAAAAAAGAAAACAAAAATGGTTGTTGCGGAAAGGAGATGGCGCAGATCTGTTTCACATATCGGCGAACACCTGAACCGCGCCGTAAGGGAAGGGATAAAGGAGGGGCTAAGAGAAGAAAAAGATCCCGTAGTGGAGGTCTTCGCATTAATTTCGATCACCTGGGGATCTTTAACGTGCACTGGCATCGCACAGCATACGGGCGCCTTTTCCGTTTCGCCTCCATCTAAACGCGGCCGCCGCGGTCGGGTTCGAACCCGGGTACTCCGGATCAGTAGCCCAGCACTACTGAGCCGCTCATGTGTCGTGTTTTAGGAAGAGGCAGCTAGGGTTTGAAGTTTGAGAAGAGCAGTCGCCTTGCCCACACCCTCAAGAAGAAGCAAGAACTGCAATGTGTGCGGTCCCGTTTTTTACGTAACGTTTCGTTTGCAGCTGAGGCATGCAGCTCGAATTTAGCAACAGACACGCATGAGTCAAACCATCCTCAGAAAACCCCTCTTTTCATCCATCATCATCATCAGCCTGTCTACACCCACTGCAGGGCACAGGCCTCTCCTATGTCTCCAATTAACCCTGTCCTTTTCCAGCTGCGTCCGCCTTATGCCTGCAAACTTCCTAATCTCATCCGCCCACCTAACCTTCTGCCGCTCCCTGCTATGCTTGCCTTAATCCACTGGTCACTTACTTCAAGGTGTAACGAGTTGCCGTGGCTGTATATTCCAGTGTCATGATCACATTGCCAAAATTTTCCGGTCTACGTATCGGTGGAAACTCCCAGTTCCGTGCAGACTTCGGTTTTCTCTCCCACATCCTTCGCAAAATGTGACTTGGCCTCTACTGGTGGCGTCTCTTCATCATCCCCGGACACCGGTGGCCATCCCGGTGACGTAGGCAGCACTGCAGCGTTATGACAGTCAATGGACGTTCACCGCGTGGCCTTACATTTAGCTTTGCTCTTAAAACCCTTTCTTTTCACTAAAACCCTTTCGCCGCCGCGGTGCCTCAGTGGTTTTGGTGCTCGGCTGCTTACCCGAAAGTCGCAGGTTCGATCCCGGCCGTGGCGGTTGCATTTCGATGGAGGCGAAATGCTTGAGGCCCGTGTGGTGTGCGTTGTCAGTACGCGTATAAGAACCCCATGTGGTCGAATTATCCGTGGCCCTCCGCTACGGTGTCCCTCAAGCCTGAGTCGCTTTGGGACGTTAAACTCAACAAAACCAAACCATGAAACCATTTCCTGTTGAGAATACAGAGAAGGCGATAAGACGCGTGTAATGAAACATAAAGTATGGCGCCGGAAATCCCGGATTACTCTGAAGTGCTCAACCGCAACTTCCTGCAATGTGCGGAGACGTGGAAGTGATTGGCTGAGATTATTCGCCTGCGAAGTATGATGCTCAGGAGCTTGAATGTTGACCAGGAACTTGATGAAGGAAAAGGCAGCCATTGGCGAAGAAACGTCCAGACACCACCGTGCGTCATCAGCAGCACCTCGCGCACAGGCTGGCCCACGGGCTCCGACCACGCTCGGCACGCTACGCCGTGCCGTGATGGTGGACGCGACAGGACGTGATGGGGGTAGGGGTGGTGGTAGTCGTTGGGGCTGGTGATGTGATAACCAGCACTAGCAGTAGCATAGCATCAACAGTAGTCGGCATTCATCACCATCACCAGCCATACTACGCCCACTGCAGGGTAAAGCCCTCTGCCATATCTCTCTCCAATCAACCCTGTCCTGTGCCACCTGCGGCCACCTTATCTCCGCAAACTTCTTATTCTCATCCGCTCACCTTACTTTCTGCCGTGGTAGACCGTAGGGCTAGTGAAATAAGAAAAGTTATTGTCATGGCCCTTCCGGGATCACGTGATCACCTCCAGACCAATGAGAAGCTTATACCTAAACCAGCGCTCACCTTCCAGCCAATGAGAGCGCGCTATATATGAGCACGTGATTTCAAGTCAGCGCCTGACGCGCCTGGGATTGGACCCTTTCGAGGAAAGGGGGCAGCTGGAAGGCGGTGCAAGAATCGTTTGACTGGGGTCTTCTTTTTCTCCCTTTTCTCCACCTTATTTGCAGCTCTGTCCGCACACTAGGCTTTCAGCTCTACTATTGCAGTTCTTCGCTTTCCTCCAGACCTCGACTGGGAAGCGCGCATGCATATCCTCCGCGAAGGAAAGGTGTGAGGAATGCCTTGATAGTTCCCCATTTCCCCCTTTTTTGTAACCCCCCCCCCCTCCCCCCGCTGTCCTTTAACTCTATTCGTCTCTTTCCTTTCACTATTTCCAAACTTTTTCGCTCGAAGACAGGTGCTCCCTCACTCACTCCCTCCATGCCTCCACCGTAGGCTCGCCCACTTTCGTTATTGCGGCTTACCGACGATGCTCCTGGTGGACTCTGTGATGGAGCACCGCTTTTGTCGAAGAAGAGTGAATTACGTTTAATCGCACCGGGGGTCTTCTTCTTCTTCTTCCAGGATGTAAAAGCAAAAAGAAGAACGCCCTTATTTCCTGAGGCACAGGGTATATATATAGGCAGGTGCCCGATGGGTGCTCGACAGTCCTGCGAATGGCCGGCCATTGTAATATCGCCGGCTCCCGCCGCAGGAGAGGGTTGGTCGGGAAAGTTGGGCCACCCTCCCCCGCCCCCTTGCGGCGCAGGGACTCACTCGTGCGCGAAGACAGATATGCGTGTGCCGAGTAATGAGAATTGGACAACTTTCTTCAGCTCCCTCTTTTGTACAGCGAGGATTTAAATCTTCATGAAAACGGAATTAGAAGCAGTCGGCCGAACGTCCTAACCGCTTTTCCAGTGTGTTCCGTGTGTATTATCTTTTTTTTTTCTCCTCCTGTCTTGCTTTATCTTTCCGTTCCGGTCGAAATGACAAAACTCGAATGTTCTCTCTTCCATTCTGCTTCTAATCGAAAAAAGCGGTGGAAGATACGCTGCACAGCTAATAAAACAGCAAGTAGTGACATTTTCGACGGTCAAGATAGTAGTGCTGGCTTTGCTGCGGTGATTTTGTAGTCGTCAGGACGAGGGATGAAATTCTCGGCACTCAGGGGTATTGCGCGCGTATAAGCCTGCACTGAAAACCACATGGTCGTCTCGCTGCTTTCATTGCTTTTTTCTTAGTTTAGAAAAACTGAGATACGTGAGCCATGTTGGGTTTTTCTTCGCGGTAAAATTAAGTACTTGCTCCAAGATGTGTTTGGTTGTAGTCTTGGTTTCGAGAAGCAAAGCTTCAGATTAAGCCTTCAGTAATGGTAGCGCCGCAAGAAAAGAAGAAACCTAAGCGATTCGCGAACAGTGTGGTACTTTAGCCAAAGCTGCTGAATGCATGTCGAAAACAGCATGTACTGTCTCGCGCGATTCGAAGGTCTTAGTTTTCGTTATGGCTGAAAAGGACCAATAATTTTTTTTTTCTGGCGTGACGATCGCCAAGTCCCTGCAGTAAAACGACGGTACAGTATAGAAGAATCACTCGGTTAGCTGAACTAATGTATTTCTTTCAGCCTTGTTGCGAAAATAAACCGCGTTATAGTAGCTTAATTCGAGTAGACTAACCCCGAAGTGATAAACCTCAAATCACGTCAGACTGCACAGCCTTTGACAGTGATTTGAAGGGCGTATTCCTTGAGACTGGTACAGTTCCAGCGTAGTTGCATTGAAGTCGGTAATGCTGCCGGAGCGTCGAGGCTTTAGAAAGTGAAGACAAGTAGTTCTCAAGCCTCGCTATACAGAGCCCCGTAAGGGCGATACGAACCCCGTTGGTGAGCTCGGCTGCCTCTATGACCACTGAAGAACTGCACTGCTTTCTTCCGACAAAGGCACTATCCGAAACCGATTCTAGATGCCTTCGCTACCGGCGCCAACATACTGCAGCTACAGCAAACAACGGCTATCTATTATTCGTGGCCTTTAGCACTAAAAAAAAAAAAAACGTGGACAATTCGATTGCTCAATCCTTGTTCGCACTGAGGTTTCCTTTTAACTCGGCTGACACCCCTTCACGGGATACCGTTTGCCATTCGCCTGGTTACCACATATGGAATACTAAGTAGTATAAAGTTACTATAAAGTTCGGTCACGACTAGGGACTGCTGTATATTATGACAAGGGGTCAGTTGATCAAGAAAGGCAACAGCATTACAAGGGCCCATTAGATCGTGAGATAGGGTCCTGGATTACGACAAGAGATACTAAGTCATAAGAAGGGGTCACTCGATTATGACAGGGGCCGGGTCGGATTAAGAATCCCACTGCTCCCCAGGGACGAGGTGATATCCGTTAGTCAAGCCGCAGCTCAATGACGAACTGTTTGACTTTTGAAAGACCTTCGGGGACCCGAACGAAAAACAAAATGTTGAAATAAAAAAACGTCTCGCGCAAGACCTGATTCAGAAGATGGCGGCTCGCACGTTCGTAAACACCTTGCTCCAGCTGACAGGACACCCTTGAACAACTGGCTTTAGATTTTCCCGCTTGCAGACCGGACGCACGATGACGTCACGAAGCCTATGCTGTCGAAAGCCGCCTCGGGTGAATGGTTTCGGCACGGCCGTCTTTTGCCTTTTTATTTCATCGGCCTCGCTAGCTGTACACACGAGAAACCTGGAGCAGCCTGAAATAAAAAAAAAACAATAAAAAAAGCATAGTCGTTTGGAAGCAGCACGTGCTGAAGTAGCCCTGCCCGGTTTCCACGCTCCTATGGACGGCTCCGCTCGTGGCCGAGCCGGGTCAACCACCACTGACCGCCAGCCAGTAAGCAAACAACCTGGAACGCTGCAGTCATCAGCAGAAAAGCCGTTGTCCTGTTTCCACAGGCCCCTTTCTGCTCTCTGGCGCTTTTTTCTTTGCATTTTCTTCTCGTCTTCTGTGAACTGGGCAGCATGGTCCCGCTGGGCTCACTCGTCGTTGCGTAGTGTAAGCAAACTGCAGGACATGCTGAGAGAGGAGCCATAGCTGACTGCGCAGGGCAGGTTGCTTGGGCGAACAGATGCGGTGTTTATAACGGCTTACGATAAATTGTTGGTCGGCGGCAGCAGCAGCCGGCGTGGGAGCCACTGGCAGAGCGCCCGACGACGCGTCTGGAAAGCGGCAACCTGTCTGCGCGCGCAGCCTCCGCCAGCCAGCCTGGTCTTCGGAGGAGGGGCCCGCTATTTCAAGACGGCGCTTGTATACACGTGCGACCGACCGCGTCCAAACAAACAGGGCCCGCCGGCAGCCGCGCCTTTCGGGCTGCGCAGCGTCTGCGCCGGGCAGTTGGCAGGATCCTATATAATGCCGTGCTTCGTTAGGCCTGATGGGCTGCTTCGCACGGGGGCCCAACCCCGAAACTCCAACACCGTGGGTGAGAAACGACGCTGCCTTGGTCTGACATATGAAACAAAAAGCAAAAACAAAGAAAATCTTGAATTTGTTCTCGCTTTCAAATCCAATGGCACTGGGCTTTCAGTAACAGCCCTGCACAGGCTATTTGTAGCCGTGGATAGATTGTTTCCATGCGTAGTAGCCATAATGCAAATTCAGCGATTGGCTGATCAGATGTTCGCCCAGCGCTAATTTTTCTATTTCAGGATGCCCCATCGCGTTTTTTATTTTATTTAAAGAAAAGCACTCCGTAGAAGCACCTTTAAACTTCAATCAACCAACCAACCGACAATAACTAATTTAAGCTTTACAAACAAGCAACCATACACCCAGGTGACCTCCGAGATTAAGATATATGTCGATCGTCCATCTCTCTATTATCTTCCCCTGCCTTCTCTCGCTCCATTCCGTCCGTTCCTCTGTTCGTCTCGACTAATGAAAAGTCGCGATGCCCGTCTATATCTCCCTACCTCTCCCGTCAAGTACGTGGCTGACCAGCAACTGAGACCTGGAGAAAGCATGTTCAATGGAGTCAAATCTCACGTCAGATGCTATCACTTCTGGCCCTCACCTTCCTGACATGCCGGAGAAGGAGAGATGAGAGGACAACTTCATCCCTGCCAGATGGAGTGACTTACTCCTTTGAGCTCTCAGGCAGGTGTGTGTACGGTGCAAGCGCTGCCCTTTAATGACCTGCCAACGGTATCCGGCATGACCTGGAGAACTACTTCCACGTGGCGGCTGCGCAAACAAAAAACAAAAAATTCAGCAGCCAAGTCCATCCTCTGGCTCGCCAGACACAGCAAAACGAGTAAACAACGCTAGTCTAGCCTGCATATATACTGTCTAGTTTTGTTCTTTAATAAAAGTTTTTGCCTAGAACGCAGCCCAGTCGAAGTCAAAAGGATCGATCAACTCTAACCAGACAGCGTCGAAACTAACCAACAGCTCAGAGCTAGCGACACTCTAAACGCATTCAGTTGCTAGCAGTCATCTAAACAGGAGCCAAGTTTAGAGACGCGCGCTAACCAGGTGTCCATCAATAACACAGCTGTCCCAGCTATAGAGCAACGCGACCGTGTAGAGCGTTACGCCAACCGTGACTTGGCTGGTGTATGCGACGGCTATATCCATGCGCCCAGTGCATAATCGAGCGTGCGCGTAGCGACAACAGCTAGCGGCGTCAACACCGGCGGTACAACTTCCGGGGGGGACACTGCTTATAGCGTGTGAGGTAGCCGTACGTGCGCATGCTTCGTTATGCATAGGGGCAGAAAGGGCGGTGCCAGACATGCCCACTCCCTTCTTTTTATAGCGGCAGTTCTAGCGGTATTCTTATTTGGCAAAACGAACGCACAGATGAAGTCAGGCGTTTCGTGAGAGCGCCAGGCCATTTATTGCGCATCGATCGACCGCTCGCTTCGTGTACGTATGGCTCAACACAGCTTGGCTCGCCACAGGCAAAGCCGCGCGTGTCCAAAACGCAAGCGAGCCAGTATTCCTGCGCGGACGCCTGCCGCGCCATTTCCAGCACCGCCATCAGCCCTCTATGAAACAAGCTTAAACAAACGGAAGAAGAATGAAATGAGGAGAGTCGTAATTAGAATCCGCCCCAATTGGCGCAAATCACATCGCCGCTGTGTCCAACCCACACCAGCTATAGGAACGCCCGTGGACGCCTCTTGCGAGCCGCACCTCATTCCAGGTGTATACGTATCTCGGCCGAGCCTTTTTCCGCAGACAGGCTCGTCGTCCCCACCCCAGCGTTTTCAGGCTGTCTTTTTTCCCGTCTCCACCTTTGCTGCAGCATGCGCTACACTTTCCTTGGCGCCTATGCACGTGCATATATAATTGCAGTAAGAAACGAAGAAAAAAAACGTGGTTCGCGATATCGTTCGTTAATTGCGTCGCGACGGCGTTCAGCGCCTGTTTCTTTCTCCTTGCACCGCTATCTGTCGGCTCGGTTTGTCCGAAAACAAGTGTGCGTGTGTAACTTTCGCGGCAGTTAACTGCAACGAGCGCAGATAAACGAGGTGTGGGCCAGAATTCGAACGCGAGCGGTGCGAAGAAATGTTTGGTTTTTATTCTCTGTAAAGGCAAAGACTGCCTCACTTCTCATTGCGTCTCACAATGAAAGTATACTATCTCTATACTAAATGGCTGAGGTAGCTAGTTGATAAGGTGTGACAAATGTGTTATATTAGTGGACGACGTTTTGCCGATGCAGTACCCAATCGATACTCCAAGTATCATGTCCTCGCTTTTCTTCTATATCTTTATAGCCTAAAGCTCGGAAAGGTGCTCCGATATTGTATTCCTTGCTGACTCGTAGCGTTCAGTACACCCTGGGATCGCTAACTGTGCTCGTTTCTGTCAACAGACAGGTTATTTTACACGCACCATGTCAACAGCCTTTGACTGCACTTTTTACTTGAGTTCGTGCTTCTTTTCACGCGTACTTAAAGTTGCTGGGTCATAAAAGTAAACGTAACTGACAAAATTTTATCAACGTTATACCCGAAGGCCACGCCATCTATAGCTGGCCTCCGGCTGGCTTTTACAAAAGCCTCTTGTTCGCTGTTCTGTTTCCCTTTTTTCTCTCGCGCGCTCTCTCTCTCTCTCTCGTTCTCTTATTCTCTATAGTTCGTCCCAGCCAGTTTAATCACCGCACCCCTATTGTCCCCTGTCGATGCTCCCTCGGCGCTCCCCCCGAGGTGGTGACCCTCCTGGGTCATTGATCTTCGGAGATGGACACGCCCGGCCGGCCTTCTCCGTGATCGCAATTTTCTTTCCAACGGTCCAGACTCCCTATTCCCGAATCCCGCGAACTAACTGTCAGATTGGGCTTTTTACCCCACACACGCCACAATCCGATCAGTCTTTGTCGATGTCCTGTGATCTGTGGGAGCAAACAAATATACGAGGTTTAAACTGTAGACAACCAAGCCATCCCTTCGTTTTATTCTTTTCGCCTTATATTGCAATCCGTATTTCAAGCCACATTCCGAAAACCATAAGTAATGATGCCGAGATGGATGTGCGGAGTGACAAGAAAAGACGGAGTCCGCAACGAGCACATACGAGAGTGTCAAAGTCACAGATGTTAAAAGAAAATCTGAAGAAGGTAGGCTGTGACAGTTTGGTCACGTGATGATATTCGACGAGGAATACTTCAGAAAGAAGGGGCTGAAGCTCGGAGGTGGTGGGAAGGGACCCAAAGGAAGTCCTGCAGAGAGGTGGCAAGAGAGTGTAAATGAGAATCTAAGGGCGAAGAAACTCAATATGAAATGAGTTATGGTATGATGAAGAGGGATCATAAGAAGCAGCGGCCCCATGTAAAAATGGGTCAAAGCGATAAAAAGATGTTAATACGTAGTGATCCGTTCTTTCCGCATGATCTGCTAAGATATCTGACCTTAAGCCTACGTCTCCAATTCGGTCATGTGACCAGCGGACGCTTTAGGTTTGAGGATGCAGATGACTTCTACTTGGTACATCGAAGCTGTCAAAGTTGAACAAAAAATTGGAGCAGACACTTAAGCTTCGCCTTAAGTGTATGACGCGATAGTGTAAACTGTTAATTATCATATATGCAGAATGTCGTTCTCGATTTTACATTGATAAATCCCTAGGAGTCCTCGTGCCCCTCCTGGCACAGTGGTGCAGCGGTTAAGCGATGCGCCACTGCCCTGCGATGGCAGGTGCTGCCACCGGTGGGCCTTGTGCGACCCAAGTTCCTCTTCCCGAGCGGTCAATCATAATTTAACTGCCCCCTGCCACGGTGGGCAGTGCGCTCACTGTCTCGTGGGCAGGTTGTGTTGACGCACCAAGGTCACGTCACCCAGGTAGCCCACCTGCCTCCTAGGTTGCCCTCTGGGCACCCCCTGCCAGAGCCATGCCCGTGATTTTTCGCTCACAACGCTGACACCGACAACGTCAACGCCGGAACTTCTGCGTTACAGGGCCTTTAACGCTATAGCGTTAATACCGAAATCTCTCCGTCGCCATAGGGAACCTATGCATTGACAGAAATATAATAATGGTATCGCACATTTCACCAAAGAAAAATCAGTTTCCGTCCAAGCGGCGTCTCGTCTTATACAATGATATATCAATGTGTGAGGAATAAAACCATGGTGCACACCTTAAACCTTGAAAGCTGCAACGATTGGAGCACAGTTGCGATGTGATCTGAAGTTCAGAATTATGATCAACAGGAAGAAAAGCTCACGGCCGACACGGAAAAAATGAACAAATAGGTACAAACTTGCTGTGAAGAGTATGCTTTGATGCCTTCTTGCGTCATTTGCAAAAAGAGTAACAAACAAGCGTGGTTCACATACATTTAGCATTGAAATGCACGAAGGCCAGTTGTGCTTCTCCGTACTTATATACCTTTTTCTATGTTGATGTCGGTTTTTCATTAGTGCAAAACCGAAGTGTTTCTACACCGACCACGTTAACGAAACCAACCTTAAGGCCTGTTCCACAATCTTCGTACCCCTGTTCAGATCAGACCGATTTGGCGCTTGACTGATTTTAATTTACCGTCCAAATTTAGCTGCCTTAAACTTGTTCAGCAACTTTCTACTCTGATCATTTATTTATCACAACTGCACGCAGCCCGGAGCCTAATTGATTTTTTTCTTTTTCTTTTTGTTTTGTACACTTCAAAACCGAAGCCTGAAGCACTAAACGTTCCGAGGTGTCCGACTGCACTGCGATGGTTCCCGTATCGGTTGCTCGCGAAACACTCACGTATTCGTGAGCAAGGCAAGCAGCAAAGAAAGCTCGAAATACACGAAACTGCATCGAGCAGAACGGCGCAGCGGCGGTGGCGAAAGAAGCGAGTCGATGCGGTTTCTGTTTTAAACCCCCGACGAAGCACTCGACGCAAGCGTGACGCGGAGAATAAGTGGGCCAGGCCACCCGTTGCACACAGCGGGCGCTCCAGTGACGTGCAACAACGCTCTCAAGCAACAGCGCAGACAATGACGTCGTTATTCTTTTCCGTGGGGCGTATATTTAGTCGATCCAAAATAGAGGGGAGGGCAGGGGGAGCCCTCCAAGCGGCCGCCGAAGTTTGAGCAAAAATAAACAGACGCGAGTTAAAGCGACGCCAGTATTGATCTGGCCCTTTGCGGACGAGCTGGACCACGCCACTGCGTGCATCAGCAAACACATTTGTTTTCTTACTTAGCTGAGTAGACGTTCTTGTTAACTGGCTAATTCATCATTATTATTCAATACTGTGTTTCTTACAATAGTTAACGATTTATGAAAATTAGGTTAGTTAGTTAGTTAGTTAGTTAATTAGTTAGTTAGTTAGTTAGTTAGTTAGTTAGTTAGTTAGTTAGTTAGTTAGTTAGTTAGTTAGTTAGTTAGTTAGTTAGTTAGTTAGTTAGTTAGTTAGTTAGTTAGTTAGTTAGCCAAGTGGCGTCAGTGGAGAGCCACCCGCGGAGGAGTGCCCTCCTGCTGGAGTGCATTCAAGGAACAGTCTTCGGTTGCCGAGTGCGTAGCCTCGCAGGCAGCGAATTCAAAGGCACGAAATGTAAGGCGTAAAAAAAGACCTCACCAGTTTATTTTACCTGCTGTAACGCTCCTTCTTTTTTACAATTCTTTGTTTCTTTCTAAATGCGTGGGGAACCGTCCGTACTGTACGAAAATAGAGTTGCCTCGCGCTGTCTCTCTCATGTTCGCGCTCGAAAAAACCCCAAGTGGTCAGAATTAATCAGTAGTCCTCCACAATGACATTACTCATGGCCTAAACTGGGAAACTCACGTAAAAAAGAATGTTTCTTTCATGTTGGCTCATGCATGTATGTAATATACTCATATTTTAAAGATAATAATAATAATAATAATTGGTTTTTTGGGGGGAAAGAAAATGGCGCAGTATCTGTCTCATATATCGTTGGACACCTGAACCGCGCCGTAAGGGAAGGGATAAAGGAGGGAGTGAAAGAAGAGAGGAAGAAAGGTGTGTCCGTAGTGGAGGGCTCCGGAAAAATTTCGACCACCTAACGCTAAGGCGCCCGTGTGCTGTGCGATGTCAGCGCACGTTAAAGATCCCCAGGGGGTCGAAATTATTCCGGAGCCCTCCACTACGGCACCTCTTTCTTTCTTCTTTCACTCCCACCTTTATCCCTTCCCTTACGGCGCGGTTCAGGTGTCCAACGATTTATGAGACAGATACCGCGCTATTTCTTTTCCCCCAAAAACAATTATTATTATTATTATTATTATTATTATTATTATTATTATTATTATTATTATTATTATTATTATTATTATTATTATTATTATTATTATTATTATTATTATTATTATTATTATTATTATTATTAAACAGATGGGGAAAGCAGAGGACGAAACGACAACACAGGCGCTGCTTTCCCCGTGTGTTGTTTGCGCTGTTTTCAAATATGAACTTGAACCAACTCGCCCAACTTTCGGTGTTACTTAACTTATGTAGTATACGCAGCCCATCCAAGCCAGCCGTTTGATCTATGCCAGACATCGGCGTCGCATCTTTTCCATGTCTACAGGCAATATCGTAATGCGAGTGGTGTGTCTTGGCAAAGAATTGTATTGCTCTAAGTGTCGCACCCGTTGCAGCCTAAGTCATTTTGTTAGCGTCGGAATAAATTCAAGACTCGTGCGTTGCGTAATCTTGAAGTTAAATTGAAGGAGACTCGATCGTTGAAATATTCTAAGCACTCTGTGGTTTCTAGTTTTCCTAGCAAGCATAAAATACATAAACGGGGTGCATTCACACCGATGCGTGCTTGATAACATAGGCCGGAACTCACTCCCGAAATTCACAGCAAAGGCTACCAACATAGCATAGGCAACATGATGCTATGCGGTGCTGTGGCCCAGGTTACATGCCGTGGCCCAGTTTGGATGGTCGGGGTCGGATCGGGAACGAGTCGGCTGGCGACGAACTTAAGCAGGTGCCAGTGGGTGCGGAAGGAGTTAGACTACAACTTATTTTGCATATTTACAACTGAGACAAAAGTATCTTGGTAACACATCATTACCGCGATAAATACCAGTCGTATTCCCCAGATCCCTGGCTGGCGAATAAAATTTCGTGAAAGCTGTCCATTCAAGTGTGCAGTTGTGGCTACCACTCGCGGCAGGAGGTGGTGGTGGTTCACTGTCGCAGCTCGGTCGATGGCAGAGGGGAAAGACCGAGTCATCGAACGCTGTTGTGTCGGAGATTTTGCCACTGCGCAAGTATTCCGTTCGGAGCCGCCGCGAGAACTGAATTTCAACTCGCCTCTCAGCAGATGAAGAGTGACCTCGTCCTCCCTAGCAAGATGTCGGAAATAGATCTCTGCCATTTGATGCCGCCGGTTGTCTATGCAGACGCGTTGCTGCCTCCCCCCCCCCCCCCCCTAATTCCGAGGAATTTTTCTCAGTCTATACTAGTTCGCCGATCTCACTTTGCCAATAAATGAGGACATTCCCCCGCTTTTAGGGCTTGGCGCCGCGCAGTCGCGCCTGGTTGACGGCATCATGGCTAGCTCGCCGGCTCCGCGTGATCTGGCCGGCGTTGCGAGTTGCACGATCACAACGACGGTCAAATTTATAGCGCACCTACTTTGTAGGCGTGCAGCTCACGGTCAAAGCTTCTCAGAATATAGCCATTCGCATTGCTACAGCGCCGTAAGAAAAATGCATTTTTCACGCAATACATGCGGACTAATCTGCAATTTCTTCAATAAAATGTACCGGAAACAGCTGATGAAAGGTCATCAAAGGTCCTATTCGACGTAAAATGACCCCAAGAGTGAGCAGCTGATGCTTGGCTTTTAGTATAGGGACGTTCTTCTCGTAGCCCGTGCATTGTGTCAGGATTTGTGGCTGACAGAACTTGAGAAGTCGTCGAAGGCGTGAAGGCTGGTTTTCGCACCAGAGCTGCCTCGCCAGGGATGATTTGCGACAATTTATAGAGAAAGAAAACGAAGTCAGTATGAATTGAACTTTTATGTGCAGAAAGTTATAAATTGTCAAGTTTACAAACATTTTCAGGCAAAGAGAGAAAGGTGGAACTGGCTAACTAACAAGGAACTATACCCTTCTGGAATGACCCAAGATACAAAGCGCCTAACAGCCCGGATCGAACGATGAACCAGGATCCCGGGCTTGGTTTTAAAGACTAAAAGTATGACCTGCTTTTACAGGACACCCAATCACCTCAAAAAACATGGTTTATTGGTCCACTACCGCGCGTCACACCCTCCAATTTTAACAGCTTTCTTAACTCTTCCCCAAAACGCAAGTCAATGAACCATTTAACTCGATACATAAAGCGAGTGGCTTGCCGAATCACGCAACACGCTCTACGGCTCTGAAAACTCTTTCTAAAAGCAAAAGAACGCAAGAACGCCAAATTCTATCACCATGCATGTCGCACCCATGCTGCCCTCTTCACGCTGAATTTTGTTCCCGGGGCTGTTGACGTATGTGCTTTGCCAATAGCTCTGAACACCGCCTTGAGGCGAAACTTCTTGGCGCCGGAGGGCATCAGTCCCTTGTTTTCCTTGTTTGGGGCCCCTCGAAAACAAAATAAAAGGGGAAAATAAAATTCACTGGGACACCTAATTACACTGTGTGTTGTCAATGTGACAGCATTAGAAGCCGTTGATTTCTAATACGGTCGCATTAAAAGTGGAGGGAGCCGCAACTGCAAGCGCGTCTTCTTGTTGTTGAGCCAGGAACTCCGCGCTGTCTCAGCAGGCCTGGCAGTGGACGCGCACCCCGCCGCTTGAGGATACGCACGTGTTCTATTGTTCCCAGGAAAGGGATATCTGGCGCTCCGGCCAGCTCTCCCGGGTCCCGGGTTGCCCGGCGCCGTCTCGTCTTGAAGTGTGTTGCAGTATGCATGTGTCTGGACCCATGGTCCCAAGGGCACGGCTGCGTAATTAGTCTCCCGTCTCTCCTGACCTGTCGATGGCCCGAAATCGTGGCGTTTGTCGCCCAAACAGCCTCTGGCGCTGTCTAACAACTTACCCACCTCGTATCGCTGTGTTTCTTCCTGCCTGCTTCCTCGCATACCGAAGCAAAGGCTGACAATCTCGGGCGAACGGTCGTGTGAGATGTCTATCAGACATGTACATCCTTTACGCTAATCATTACATATCAACGATGTTAACTGTTCTGCAATAAAATACACAAACTCATGCACCTTAAGATGGCGACCAAGCCCGAAATTCACGCAATATTAATTGATTTCGAAGATAAAACTGCTTCTTCGGTCGGACTGCCGAGATGCGGGTGAAGCAGTTGTTTGGATGGGGGCGCACTATAATTTGGAGACTCTTGAATCAACATAGCGATCACCGGTTCACGGAGGGTTCTCAGAAAACCGGCGGTTTCGGAGAACTTGTGGACTCCATGTTGTTGACTTGGACAGCCTGGCTTTGCGAAGGAATCAAACCAAGCATCGTTGCCATACCTCCTCTTCCGCGAAGTCTCTGTTCCTCGTCAAATAGTTCGCGTTTGCGCTCTCATTTGCCGCAAACCTGCTCGTGCACAGTTTGAGCGGAAGGAGGTCACACTTTGAGTCTCACTCTCTTCATCTATCACTCACTTTCTCTGCTCTCTTGCTGTCGATCCCGCTGACTTTATTCTTTGTTCTCGGCGCCTCTGCACACTTTCGATCGCTTTATAGGCGCGCGTCATCCACGACAAAAGTTTCTGAGTGGTGCGGCCAGCTCTTAAAAAACGGTGTGTTTGATGCGCGCGCATTATGGATGTCCTTATTTATATGCTTAACCAAATCATGCCATCACAGCCTTTTGATGGTAGAGCGGCGGGTGATAGCCTTGATGGGCAGGTTCGAAGCAGTATGATAGGCTTGCTCGTCTGGTGTCTTTACATGTCATTATCGAGATTTTAATAAACTTTCAAAGCTGTGACATGCGGTCCCTTGCTGTCTCAGGAAAGACCTTTGAAAACCACTTGACAGTGAGGGCCGGGAGCTCAGGTCAAGCTCGGAGGCTCGCTGGGCATCTCACGGTGCGGTGCCCACCTAATCTTACCGCTACTCACCTAGGGGGCGGAAATGTGAAGGCTAACGAAGTGGGTTCAACCTAAATTAAGAACAGCGCAGCGAGCTATGGAAATAAAATGGTAGGTATAACGTTAAGAGACCGGAAGCGGGCGGGAAGCGGGAGGGAACAAAAACAAGTTCAAGACATCCTAGTCGAAATCAAGTGGAAGAAACCAAGAAGAGGGAATAGTCACATCACAGTCCTCAGGGTTTCTTCGTTTCGGTGCAAAAAAAAAAAAAGTTTTTCAAGATACCAGTCGCAGCATTAAAGAGAGCAAAAACTAGACAACCGAAACCGAGACTGGATATTTATCAAGCGATAACGTTCCGATCTACCGTCCTGTGACAACACGGGTACTGTCACAAAACCAATCTTAAGCGCGTTCATGGTTAGTGCGCTCGGCTACTGATCCAGAGTTCCCGGGTTGGAACCCGACCGCGGCGGCTGCGTTTTTATGGAGACAAAACGCTAAGGCGTCCGTGTGCTGTGCGATGTCAGTTCACGTTAAAGATCCCCAGGTGGTCGAAATTATTCGGGAGCCCTCCACTACGTCACCTCTTTGTTCCTTCTTTCACTCCCTCCTTTATCCCTTCCCTTACGGCGCGGTTCAGGTGTCCAACGATGTATAAGACAGATACTGCGCCATTTCCTTTCCCCAAAAACCAATTTATTATTATTATTATTATTATTATTATTATTATTATTATTATTATTATTATTATTATTATTATTATCATCATCATCATCATCATCATCATTATTATTATTATTATTATTATTATTATTATTATTATTATTATTATTATTATTATTATTATTATTATTATTATTATTATTATTATTATTATTATTATTATTATTATTATTATTATTATTATTATTATTATTATTATTATTATTATTATTATTATTCGCGTTCACTGGCCAAACTGAGGGCTGAAGGTGAGAGCCTGGGTCATTATTTCTCTGATATGACCAAAAGCGAGCTAGAAGTTTTGTCCTTCAGCAAACGCAGAGCGAATATCACTGGCTGTGCGTCCAGTGACATCACACACCCAAGGTTTGTTGTCCGTAGATATCTCTCCGACTGATGCCACTAAATGGTAAATTATAAAATTCGTTTTCGCAGCAACAAAACGCCCCCCGGCTGCGAAATTTGGCACAAATTCACAGGGTCACCTAATTAATTACCTTACTTGGTGGCAATGCGATAACAGTAGGAGCTGTTGACGCCTTTACGTCACTTCCGGTCTGGGAACATCACTTTTTGTTTTGTAACATCACTTCTCTCCAGCCAATAAGTATTATCCGCTCCGTGGACGTCAATTTCCTCCATCCAATGAGAATTATTCTGTCTGGTAACGTCACTTCCTTCAACCAATGGGCGAATTTTGTGAGCGACGACAAGTTTTTTTTTTTCCCCCTCTCGGTGAAGCGTTTAACGCAATCGCATTAAAAAGCTGCGAAAGACTCGGGTGTCAGTCGAGCTGCATCATCTCCTAGCCGATTTCGACATAAACAAGTAGGACACGTAATAATAAGTAATAATAATTGGTTTTTGGTGGAAAGGAAATGGCGCAGTATCTGTTTCATATATCGTTGGACACCTGAACCGCGCCGTAAGGGAAGGGATAAAGGAGGGAGTGAAAGGAGAAAGGAAGAAGAGGTGCCGTAGTGGAGGGCTCCGGAATAATTTCGACCACCTGGGGATCTTTGACGTGCACTGACATCGCACAGCGCACGGGCGCCTTAGCGTTTTTCCTCCATAAAAACGCAGCCGCCGCGGTCGGGTTCGAACCCGGGAACTCCGGATCAGTAGTCGAGCGCCCTAACCACTGAGCCACCGCGGCGGGGCGGACACGTAGGACCCGATGTTTAAGGCACTCCCGCCAACGACACGAAACCGCTTCGCGAAATGGTCCCGCTCAGCTGTGGTGCAGCCGAGCATCGTGTAGAGAAGGGAGGGCCGTAAATTATACTCCTGGAGATAGAAACAGCCCACGCATGGAAAGAACATGTCGCGGACGAAAAACACAAGAACGCATGCCGTCCACATATCGATCTGTCAGTTCCCCTTCGTTCTTTCCCGAGCAGCGTTGTTACGACGAACTTGTAATCTGCTTCCCACGTCACGGGCTAATTTTGTCACAGCCGCACACGTCCGACGCCCACGTCCACCCAAGGCCGGTCTAAATGTGGCTTCCCACATTGTGACATCGAAGCGGCTTTCACCGCATAGACAAGTGGTGCGGCTGGCACAAGTTCCACCTGAGTTCTTTCCCTGACGAGGTATCGTTGTATGAGCAATGTCCTGCTACGAATACGACGTCTTCATTGAATTAAACGGAAATAAGTGGCCGTGGTTATCTTTGTCGACATAGGAAAGTAACGGGTAATGTTCGGTATTGACGACGGACAAGCGGACGTCGATTTCAGAAGAAACAACTTCTCTGTTCTATCGGAGAGCACCCAACCACAGATGAAGGCACTTTATTTATATATATATATATATATATATATATATATATATATATATATATATATATATATATATATATATATATATATATATATATATATATATATATATATATATAGCTGCGAGAACATGAGGTACTTGACTGCTTAAAATAATATACATCGAAGTACACGCTTCGTTTAAGGAAACATTTTTATTTTACCCAACGTTTCTATCGGAGGACCTATCTTTTTCAAAAATATCGGTCCTCCGATATATATATATATATATATATATATATATATATATATATATATATATATATATATATATATATATATATATATATATATATATATATATATATATATATATATATATATATATAAAGTTCCTTCATCGGTGATTGGGTACTTTCCGATAGAACAGAGAAGTTGTTCCTTTTTTAATGTCGAATTGAGTACGGATGTCTAAACACCGCAAGCGAAAAAAAACCCTTTGGAGTAGTGCATGCAAGCATGATTCTCCTTTTCCATTTCACTCCACGTTGATTTATTTCTGGTTCTTTCGTGGCTAGGTTTTCGATCGATATTGGGATGACTGATATGAAGACAATGACCGAATGACTCGGCGCGCAGCGCAGCGCCACTACCACATCGTAACGACACCCGATGGCGTGAGAGTAGGGTTTGCGTTGCGTAAAGCGTTTTTTTTTTAAGTTTAACTCATCTTAATTGTTGCCAGGGTTTCACAACTTGCAGCAATGCCGTTCTCGAAACGCATTAAAGCGTGTCCACAACGCATTATACAACCCATGCGCTTGCAATGCATACTCGGATAAATCCATGGAATAATTTTCCTTGTCCTGTTTTTCAGAGCATGCAGTGCGCAACGCGACAGAAATCGAGAGCGAGTGACGCAGAAAAGAAAGAAATAAAGTGCCTCATGACTCGCGCCATAGCTCGCTCGCCAAAGTTGAATCACGAAAGGTTTGCAGTTGGAGTACTGTTTGCGCGACAAACGGGAACAAAAAAAAAAAAGGATTCGTCCGGATTTTCATGCAAATGTCACGCCGCTGAATGATCGTTTTACCGCCGCATTGCGCAAAACAGAGATCTGTATGTCGGTACGAAGCCAGTGCGCATACTAGTCGATTTTTCAACTCTGGTGAATAGGGTTTACAGGCTCCCTTTTAATGCGCGAAAACTTCACAGCACGTTTATTTTCCGGAACAAGCTGGAAAGTTTCCAGGATTAAAAGCGGCTCTAGTCAGTTTGATGAGGCAGAAATCGAACTTTCAAATTTGACTATCCGTTGTCTTGCGTTGGTTTAATTGATAATAAAGGAGTAATTACTCATTGACATCCTCCCAAGCGCCGCCATACGGCTACAAAGGAAAGCTGTACAGCTATCTCAGGAACTTCGCAGTTAAAGAAAAATTCGTCCTGATCCGGGGTTCGAACCCGGGACCACCTTTCACCGGAGCAGTCGCTCTACCAACTGAGCTAACTGGGACGGAAATGAGTAATTACTCCCTTATTACAAATCTACTCCACCTTGGGGTATTCCCGTATACATATGACCAGCACTGTTCCCACTTCGAGTTATTAGTCAATTCGCTCTCGCCCTACCGTATGCTAGCCATCCGATTAGCTCAGTTGGTAGAGCGACTGCTCCGGTGAAGCGGTGGTCCCGGGTTCGAAACCCGGACCAGGACGAATTTTTCTTTAACTGCGAAGTTTCTGAAGAAGCTGTTTAGCTTTCCTCTGTAGCCGTATGGCTGCGCTCGGGTGGATGTCAAGGAGTAATTACTCCCTTATTACAAATCTACTCCACCTTGGGGGATTTCTCTAAACATTTGACCAGCACTGGTTTAATTAATACTAACATTTCTGGCAGCCGTAAGACATGACTTACAACGAACGAACACTTTCAATAACTTTTTCCAGGGTTCCAGGGCTTTCTTACCAACCGTTATTGCTGTCGACTTCTCTATATGCTTCCCTCGGCGTGATGTCACAGTAAATTTAAAGGCATATGAGTGTGATTGGGTGGGAGCCATGTCGTTGGTCACGTGGTAAGAGAACGCACACAGTTTTAGCTGCGCATTGCGTTTCTTCAAGCCACGGTCCAGACCGTATATCTCAGTTTGCAAAGAAGTGCGGACGGACGGACGAACAAACAGGTGGGCAGGCGGGCAGGCAGGCAGGCAGACTTTATTTCTGAGCATAGTTAAGAACATTCCCAGGTGGGCACTCATTTCGGGGATGTCGACGTCGGACTTGAGCATAAGGTTCGAAGAATTACAGTTCGCGGAAATCGCGCTTAAGAAATCCTGCCAACATTTCTGCTAGCGATCTTGCAATGCAATTGCCACATCTCTATGGCCACCAGTGTAATCACCTTACGTCAGAACAGCGGGTGTATACACGTTACAAAAGGGTGAAACGTTGTAAAAATTGTTCATACACACGGTGAAGTCACGTTGCTGTAGGTTGTGCATGTCTGTCAAAGTTGATAAGCTAGAACACGCAGATGAAATTATTTTTTGTGAAATTACATGCCCTGCCCAAGAGGAAGAAATATGCTTGGGCGGGACATGTAATGTAAAGGCAAGATAACCATGGTAACACACTGGATTCCAAGGGAAGGGAATAGCAGGGGGCGGCAGAAAGTTAGGTGGGCGGATGAAATTAAGAAGCTTGCGGGGATAGGGTGGCCGTAGCTGGCACAGGACAGGGTTATTTGGTGAGATATGGGAGAAGCCTTATTCCTGCAGTGGGCGTAGTCAGGCTGATTATGATGATGATGAGGCCCTGCACCTGATGGTTCTGTACACGACTTCAAGAATAGAGTTTTCTCAATAAAGAAAACGCAATAAACATTTTGATGTCGTTAGGGTGTCCCTCAGCCCACGTGTCGCTTTGGGACTTAAATCCCCGCATACCATTGATCACGCACCTAACTACCAATTTGATGTTAGGGCTGCAAGGCTGTACGCATGCGCTATTTCGTCACCGCAGCTCAGGACATTATATAGATGCTAGCCTTATTCTTTTCTCGCTAAGGCCCTAAATCCTGCAGTTCGGTCCTTTTTTTTTTCCAAGCGCAAGGAATACCTTTTTGTCAGTTCACTCCAAGGCCAAGCTGGCACTAACTCTTCTATTTCTTTTGTTGCAAGCATACAAGGCGGGCCGCACTTCGCTTGAGTGCATATTTCTATTCTTAACAACTCAGAGTCGCTTCGCAACGAAGAAACGTAATATTCCAAAGCAAGACGCAAGATGGAAGAAAATAAAGAATTGGAGACAAGAAAAGGAACGGAAGCGGTCGCAGAATTGCGAAACCAGAGTAGTGAGAGCAGCCTCCACTAGAGTATATAAATATAGACAGACAGCCGCTGTCCTATACGGAGGAGATCTGCGCGCGATGTTATTTTATTATTATTTTTTTGTCCCCGAGGCTCGCTTGCCAAACGCGGAGGCACACGCGTGCCCTGGGCGCAATTTAATAAAGCGCCTCTCGCCGCGATTGCGATCCGCTTTCGCAGGGCCGCGTTCCTATTGCGCACAGTTTATTTCTCGCCACGGCAGAGGCAGTGTGGGCGCGCGGCGCGCAATCTCGTAGCGAGCGAAGCAACAGCAGCCGATGGCTTTGAGGTGTAGTGCGGAGACTGTAAGGAGAAGGCGTGGCGAGGACTATGCAGTTGGGACTTGCTGCATGTGCTACACCTTCGCTGTGGCACGTTACGAGGCGAATGCCCCCAGTTACCTTCCCGCGACGTGGCGCCTGTGGTCTGTCGCCAGACTTCTTCGTCTTCTCCAGTGATTGTTGGGAAGGATGAAAAGGAGGGAGACACGGGCATGTCTGACCAAGTATGCTCGCCTTATATATACCCTCCACCCCCCCCCCCCCCCTCCCTCGGAACTCTTCTCATCCTCCAGTGAGGCAGCTTGTCGCTTCAACGTGACGCCGGAGAGTGTCCCTAATTGGATCGCGTCTGTTCAAGCGAGATTATGTGTGTGTTGGCCGTTGGCCTTGTCTTAGCTGCGGCCCGATCGAGCGTCGCAGCGACTCTTGCTTTCCGTCATTTATTGTAGGCGTTTCCGTGACCTACCCGACCTACGTCTCAGTGAGTTGAGACACACACCGTGGTCATGAGCACGAGTGAGTTGGCCCCACTCAAGTATGTACAGCGGGCGCCGAAACTTTACGGGATGAGTGTGCTCTGGAACAAATTTACTGCAGCGCGGTCTCGCGG